>NC_134433.1:6544715-6642215 GCF_030867145.1 Opisthocomus hoazin
CTTTATCTCACTGGCTGACCTTGCTAATACAGTATGTAGATCTCTTGCCAGCTAATCGGCGGACTGTAAAGCATGGTTTCAAGCTGTGGGCAATGATCTGTAACAGGAATGAATGAGTGGGTTTTAGCAGCCAGGATCTGTAGCCTACTATCTGTATCTGACAGCTGTCACCCTCCCGACAGAGGCCAAGGCCTAGCCCTGCATTTAAAAGCAGCATGGCTGATCAGATTACTGGGACAGTGTGTCAGAACGGACTGCACTGAACTAGAGAGACAGCAAGTAAATCTATAAATAGCAGTTCTGCTTGTCTCCATGAACCACTGAAGGATAACCAATATCGAACAGCAAATGCAATGTTTAGTCTCTGAAACGAGCAGAATATAGTTCCTTCAAGATCAGAAGATGCTGCCTGATGAGGTAAGGCATGGGCACAGGAGGCTCTGTGGGCAGGCGAGTCTCTACCCTGGCGAAGGCAATGGCTGTGTTTGCATCGGAAATAACATGTTAAAAAGTTCTCAGTCCTCAAGATGTTGAAAGCAACATAGCACAAAGCCACCTTAGACTAAAGCCACCTCTGCGCCAAGTGCACGCAGCAAGCCAGCTGTTCCCCAGGGAATCCCAGCACTCAAACAGGTGCTGTGATAAACTGAAAGCCTCTCTGTTTGATACCTATTATACCTGTGAACCAAGCCTTCACCCAGAATGGATGAGCTTTGAAAGGAACTCAAAGGCAGGCATGCTGGCACTGCGGCTTCCAAAGGCCACGGCGATAGCAAAGCTCAGTTACTGGACATCGAGGAGTTACAAAAGACCTGACCAGCACTCTGCAGTATGTATCAGCTCTCTGAGGAGCCGTTCAACGCTCTTCGAAGTTTCTGTTGATAAAAACAGAGTATCTGAAAATTTGTAAACAGCTTTGGAAACACAGCCCAGAGGTCAGTGGAGAGGAATGGAGAGCGGGATCACGAGCCAAGGCAATAGGAACCAGAATGGTGAGAACAATGTGGTAGATCCATCATTGCTGAACTGTCAGGTAACACGAGAGGCTACTGCAGGCAAAACAGAGGTCCAGACAGCTCTCAAACTACATGAGGAGTCCTGGGTCCCTTTTGCAGCAGAAACCAGGACGTAGCAGCTTTTCTACTGCGATTCTGAACTGGGAAGGGTCATTTGCTGCTCTGTCAGCCTGTGCGTGCTCCTGGTGACAAGATGCAGTTCTTTGTCCATGGACGATCAGGACAGAGAAACAACAGCACGGCTGATCTTACGCTTAATGTGGTTACTGCCAGCTGGGGTCTTGCTCTGGACCCTAAGCTCACGCCAGCAGAAGCTACCACAGGGCTTCACCATTTGCCTCCTGTGGTCTTTGTGTGGGACACCCTGCTCCAGAGGCTGCCCAGTCAGTATGTGCACAGGCACACAGGCACTGGTCTTGGACTGGGCAGACAGCCTGAGGCAGATGCAGAGTTTGCGGTTCCCTGCGTGCTTTACAGGTAGCAACTGACTCCACAAACCGATGGTGGTTTGAGCTGTTCTGGTCTCCAGCCAGGAAAAGACCACACGCTGCCATGACACAACAGTCAAGTACAACTAAGAGCACAAAGCATGGACTCAGCTACGCAGACCAACTTTCTACATTGAAAATGAAGAATGAATAATTGAACATAAAGAACTGGACACCAAGAATATAATGTTCTACATTGCTAAGAAAACAGAAAGAGCCCACCTCAGATAAGGCACACAGCTGTGGCTGTCTACTTAAAAAACAGCTCAGGTGAGTGAGCCAAATCAGTGACACAAGAAGTCCAACCCCTCCAGTACCTTGTCTGCTACACAGACACGTAGCAGCACACGCCCGGCAAACACACACCCGTCCTTCCCTACAACATGCTTGTTGCAGCTCAAGGACTTCGGAGCCAGAGGTGGGGTTTCTGTCTTTTAATGCCGGGCATGGATCTTTTCCCAGTGAATTTGATGAAATAGAATGAAGATGATATTTATCTCCTGAACTGAAGAACAAATCAAAATCTTTCCAGCCCATAAGTTTCAAAATAGCAATTTACTGATACCCAGGTGTCACGCTTACCCTTGGCCACAGTGATGAATTTCACTAAGAGCTGAATACTTCTATCTGTGTGTTTTTCTCAGCTAATTTAGTGCTCATCAGATGGTCTTCAGTGACAATCCCAGCAGCTGGCTCCCTCCGCGCGCCAGCAAACCTGGCAGTGTCCGTGCTACCTTTCTTGCTCTGTCCCTAGCACGCGTCGAGCCTGACCTGGAGGGACTGCACCCGGGGAGAGACGCCAGTGCGGCAACGCAGAGTCCCCTCCGCGCGTGGTCTCTCTGCCAGGGCGGTCACCGAGAGCAGCAGCCGCGGCGGCGGCCGTGCAATGGGCACGCCTGCCTGCGAGAAACTGGGCTGGCACCCAGCGGACCCCCTCCACGCAGGTTACCCAACAGGCGTCAGATGGCAACGGCTCCTCGTGCCGCTGCAAACCAGTGACCTACATTACCAATCCCCAGAGCCATCCGAGGCCCCCACGGTTTCTCATTAGTAACAGATTCTTATTTATTTCATACAGTCAGTGGCTTCTGCCAATAGACAGTGCACGCCTAATTAAAAGCTGACTTCTTTCATAACCTACAAAGTCCTATTTCCACCTCTGCCCCAACGGGCAGAGAAATGTGAGCCTTTCCTGTGGCTGAGCTTGTCCTCCATTTAAAGGCAGATCTCATAGAGAAGGCAGAAATGCATTTTGTTTTATTTTTTTAAAGACAGCATAAAGCAACAAAGTTTGAAGGACATCCAACATCTATGCTGTGTGCTCACTTAATATCACCAGGGACTTTCCACAGGAGCAAAGGTTTTCTTAATAAAGGGTCTCATTGGCCGGCTGGATCAAATCATGTATACACCGATATTTTGCTTCTGGCAATACCTTAAACCCACAGTTAGGCAAGTGTAGAGATTGCAGTGGCCTTGAAACTGTAGCATGGTTTATACATGGTATACACATCTTTGAGGATTTGGAGAAATCTACAAGGGATCTAATGCTTTTCCACCTATTGACATTTACAAAGCAGTTTAAATCATGCATGAGAGGCCTCAGGCACATGTAGTTCACAAAACATAACTCTGCGCTCCCAGGGAATTTAAGCTGACCAACACTCTTTATTAGAACCGACAGTGAAAGACAGCTATTGCAAAATCTGTACAAGAAATGCAATGCAAAGATGACAGACTTAATGCCAGTGGATATATTATGCAGATTATCCAACTCAAGCCTTGCTTGTTAAGTAAGTTCCGTGCTTCCCTCCCTCCCACTGCCCCTCTTAGGAAACCTCCTCCCTGGCTTTGTCAAGGGAGCTGTTCCCTCAATTCCTTGATCAATCACCTGCCTTCCCGGACTTCAGACATGCTGAGTTAGCTCTGATGGTAAGACAGCGATGCTTAAAGAGTGGAAAACAGTTAAACCTCTCCACCTAGCAGCACAGCAATGCCATGCACATGCGAGATTAATATCCTAAAAACTTCGCAGCTATTTTGCCGATGAAAGAATAGGAGGGATTTTAAGGAATCCATCATCTCTGACAAGCCACCTTGAAGCTGTGAATTCCCAGTGCAATAGAATTTTTTGAATGTATGCTTTTGCTATGTACATACACATGAAGAGCAATGAGATCCTTGCCCAAGTTTTGATCAGTTTTTAATTAAATTTTGAAACTCTCTAATACAGATTAGAATCAGGCCTGAGAATCGGGCTTTCTACAGGAGAAAGAGATTGTATCTAGTTTGATTGCATGTTAAAGCTCGTGAACGGTGCTAAATACACCCATGGACATGAGAGTGTTCTGTGCTCTTCAGGTGGAGGTACCACCCGTGAAGCTCATCTGTTGGTGGACACTGTTCAAACAAGTATTTCCACTGAGTTCACCCAGGACTGCTGTGCGTACCTGCTAGGGTCCAAGCTGTATACAGCAATTGTCAGCCACTAATCAGTACACTGACAGGCTCCTGGAACTGGGTGTTCAAGCGTCCAAACATGTAAAGATTGTATTTACACACAAATATAAAAATGCATATATTAAAAAGACATTATAAATAAATTAATAAAAGTTTGTGTAGAAAATGCATGCAACTATGTACCTGCAGATGTGTGTATCTATACATTATATTACATATGTGTATGTGTGTGCATATGCATCTACGTATTATACACGTACTTAAAATCTGTAAATTATCAGTTACATGTTCACTGAGCGGCAAATAGAAAAATAAAATGTTTCTTTTTTTTAACTGATTGATGGAAACTAAAAGTTTTACGAAACTTAGCTTTACAGTGACATCTCTGAGTTATTACTAGTGGCTTGCCTTACCAGCAAGCTAGGTCCCGCTAGGCTTAACCTAATAAAAATAATTTGCTTAATATCACAGCATCAGCACCGCAGAAGTGGTATCGGCAAACTGAAATCACTGATTTTTTGTGTAAATAGGAAGCAGAAACAGATGCAGACGAACTACTCTGCTTAAGGGCAATCAAGGGAAGGGAACGTTTTTCAAAATAGCAGATTGGTTTTCCTTTAAATGCCTAACTAAAAAAAAGCAGTGAAATCCTCTTCCAAAATGCATTCTATAAGTGCAAACAAGCTTAATGGGGCCCATTTCCAATCCTGCTTTTGCTAGCGGTTGTAAAACGCACGGCAAAGCATAAAGTATGACACCAATGGAGACACAGGAGGCATTGAACACTCGTATGTAACTCCACCTCTTCAGAAATTAGACAGATAACATAACCATGAACGTTTCAGAAGATTTTAGAACTTGATTCACTGCTGACAGAATTCTGTAAGAGGTTATAATTGACTTCAGCGACACGGGATCAGGGCGCTAAATAGAATAGACACCTGCACACTGGAGAGGCAGAGCAGTTCAATCTGTTCGGCTGCTTTGTTCCCAGGTTTTGCTAAAATACCTTTGCCATGGATACTGCAGCTTTCTCACCGGAGAGAGGGTGCACCGGGTCAGACCCAGGCTAGGCAGGCTCCTCGGGGAAGAGTTACAGCCACAGCTAAACACATCTTACCCACCACAGGATCATCTGGTCAGCAACAGCAGCTCCTCAGCAGCTTTACTGATTTCTGTGCTCGCATGCTACATACTGGATGTCTCAAGTTCTTTTGTACAATACTTCTTCAGCCATTAGGTATACTAAATCAAGAGACAATTGTACAACTGCTATAGATTTTCATCAGCTAGAAAGAATTGCTTCAGAAATATTGCTATCGTTCAGAGAAGAAGCAGTAAAATGAATTTTAAAAAGCAACTGTTACTTTTATACATACAGTGATAACTGTGACACAGGCCAATCTACCAGGTAAATATAAATGCCTTCATAGTCAAACACAAACCGGGGAGACTGGTAGCGAAACAGCCGTGAAAGAGTGGGATAACTCATAAACTGTTGAATAAACTCCGGCAAATGCCCGATGAGCTGCAAAGCAGCGAAATTCATCACACATGTCAAAGTCCTGATGGTGAACCATTTACACAGCACTGAAAATTGGCAGGGAATAAATAACCGAGAGAGGAAAAAAAAACCCCACAGAATCAAATAGTAACTTCAAACCATACCACGGAGGCTGTTAAGATAACGGCTCTAAGACTGCCAGTGGTTTTGCATATTATAACAACTCTACTGAAACTCAAAAGAACTTACTAATATCAAAACAGGTTATGTGAAAACTAGGCAGAGAATATTTAGCAGAAATAGCAAAGGCAAAAGTATCTTGTATCAGTAAAACTGACATGTAAGCAGCTTTCTTGATCAAATTGTAGTTAAACTCATTGAAAATGTAGTAGTAATATGAAATAAACCAAGCTTGTTTACCTTCAATAGCCTATAAATATCCTTCTAAGGGCAGAACAGCTGCTTTACTGAGGGAATACACATATGCAGTACAATTCCTCATCTATAACTATAAGAATAAATTATATTTCACATTTCTTGTATTTCCAGGTCTTTTCTTTGATTTTACACCTGATACAGAGGCAATGAGAAGGACTTCCCAGCAAGACCAGCACAGGCTGCGTGTGGAGACTAACGCTTCAGGTAATTCAGTTTAGTCAGCCAAGGAGGCACAAAGCAAGCTCATCTACGGTCCCCGTCCAGGAGGAGAGACTGCCATCACTCTTCAGGGTAGCAGGCTTCTTAGGGAAAGAAGTGACCTAAACTGGAAGCCGCAAACACGTCTCCGCATGGGTTCTCCATGATGAGGCAGTGATGGCAAAGGAGCCACAAAAGCCATCCTCATGTCAGCAACCCAGCCCCATCGGTGTTCGGAGCTGCTCTGGGGGAGTCGAAACACCTCGGGGCAGGACCGGTACCGGAGATGCTGCTGGAGGGCTGTGCATCCCAGTCAGGGTCAGAGCAGCAACCCCATGCGGTCCCTCCACAGCAGTCAGAGCCACGGGACGGCCCTGAGGGTGCTGCGAGGACCCAGCTATCACTCCACTCCGTGCAAACACCGTGAAAATAAAAGCGGCTCTATCGCACGCGCGTCCATGCAGCGGGGTAAGACTGGTCCAGGCCATAAGCCAGGACTGTATTAAGCAGGCTTCAAATATTGTAAAGTGTGGTAAGACTGCTGTCTTCTGCATACCCACACGACTTCTTCAGTTGCCTTTGACCCAGGGGCCCACTTAAAACATTTCTATCCATCCCATGACTGGTTCGTTGTTACCTCTGGCCAGTCCCGAGTCTGCTACCAACTGGCACCGCTGTTGTCAGGCTTGGGAATGAAGTCAGGGCCAGAACAGGCAAGAAAAATAAACCCCTGCTCATTCCCAAAACCGGCTCGCTCTCGGTGGGAGCATTGCCGATACAAGCACATGGGAAGGCCACATCACCATGCTGCTGCCCTTGTTCTCTGGAAATGGAGCTCAGTCTCAAGGGGACATTGATCCCAACACGCTATTTAAAAATGCATTAAATATATCTTTTCTCTCTATATTTGATAGATATAATTATGGAAGTCCCTAGAACAACATGCCTGTTTGTAGACTGCTTTCAAATTCATCTAATTTTTATTGCCAGATGGTATGAATGATTGCTACAGATAAACTTTGGATACGTTCCATTATTAATTGACAGAAGCATGGTCACAGCAGAACGCTCATCCCACACCACATATCTGACAATTAATGGTTAAAAGATGAAACTACCGAGGAAAAAATGAGTCCCACGAGTCCCAGGTCCCATTTTATAGCCTTGAGAGCTCAATTTAACCAACCAAAATGTACTACCCTCTTAGATCTCTATACCAACCTCCTTGCACTCCTACAATTTCCAGTCCCGTCAACAGCTCTTTGCAAAAGACGGGCTACAGCCATGGCGTGCCATGCAGCGGGACTGGGAGACCGCACCGGAGGGTGACGTGCGACAGTCTTATGGCAGGTTCAAGAAATCAGACGGTTGTAACAACCAAATGTCTCAACCAAGGCTCATTGCAGATGGTTGGTTTTAAGATGGTCTTCTGCATAAAACACAGACGTAGATACTGTAACGAAGAGAGTTCAACACTGTGTGTTGTAGACAAGACGCTTGCACCCGAAGTAATGGCGAAGCCCTGAGGAAATGGGAATATCTTGAATCTACGTGATTTAGAAAACCAGTATCTAATGATCATGTTGTCAAAGAATTAAGCAAAAGCTGAGAGAAAGCTAAGCACTTAACTGATTAAAATTTTTCCTATGTCAAGCTATTCCACCAGCACACAACATATACACACAGCACCTTTTTTTAAAAAAGGAGACATTATGAGCTAAGAAATCCACGGACTTGGGATAAAGAACATTTACCAGGGACACAGACCTGAAATACAAATAGATGATGAAGGATGTCCTAAGGTGGGAAAAAAGAAAAAGAAATTCTTTTCAGCTTCTTGACTTGCTATGTTTTATCCTCTTACTACACACTGAACAGCATGACACATCTTAGAAACAATATTTATACTTATAGCACAACTTTCATCTGCGAACTCTTGCATGTCATATAGATTTGCACACACGTTTTCATAAACACACATACTGAGCATAAACAGCCGAAAAGGTATATAAATTACTTCTTCTGAGGTAGGACAATATGGCAAGTTGGCAGAGAACACTTGTACTATATCACGACCTAGAGACCGATGAGAATAGGGTTATAACTGCAACTGCAGAGTCAATTCTGCAGAGAGGAGGAAGAACACAAAAATCCCAAACGAAGTTTGACCGGTGCACACAGGCCAATCACCTCTTCTCTGCCCTCCCATACACAATGAATGACTGTAACGAGATGCAGTGATCACAAACATCACAAGTTCAAAAGCTGAGCTGTGGATTCGTGTCTTTAATGATGTTAGGACACTGATGTGTATGTGCAGAAGGTAAATGTGCCTGGAAAGGAAACCCAACTTCTGGAGGACGCAGATTTCCTTATTGTTCTATTTGAGCTCAGGTACTGCCCCACGCTACCCTCTAGTGTGTTTGTGAACTCCTTCCTCAGTCCTATCGATTGCTGTCCTTCCTCTGGCTGGTATATACGGCATAAACACCAAGGTGATACCTACAGTCAGCATCGGATCTGACTGTTCCCGACAACTCCTGTGATACAGCAACCTCAGGGACTTGAGGACACATCTGTGAGTAGATGTAGTAGCTGCCATCTGCACGAACTGCATTATTTAACTGCGTTGGCACTGATTAACATTTGCTGTAACCTATGGTAATGGGCTCTGGGGGCTTTCCATGTCTGCTACACAGTGGCAGCTGATGTCTCCTGCTCCATCCTTAAAACAGGATGTTTTAATTTTTAATGGAGCACATGTTCGATTGGCTATACAAACAGGCTAATCTGCAAAGCATGTGCTCAATAACAAGCCAAGCTATGCAGCCAGAATAACAACACTGCTTTCCCATGCACGAGATGCAAAAAGCTTCCTGCTTTATGCCACCATCGCTCAGCACTGATGGTCAAGAGAAATGACTGTGCACGTTCCCCATTTTCAACAGCAGCCCTCAGGAATTAGCGACTTCCTTCGCCGCACCTCGGGCTGCCAGCTCATTTCTCATCAGGGAAACTAAAGTGGAGAGTTGACAAAGTTCAGGTGCCTGGAACAGAAATCACGATGGCGCAGCAGAAGCATTCAGAGGCAAAGCTCCAGCGCACGCTGGGAGGGGAGAGCTCGGGCGGGGCTGGCACACTCGGAAGAAAAATAAGCTGGTGGGCATTTAAGCAGACAGCAGAGAAGTGGGTGCTTCCCGATTGCTGAAAACAATACATGAATAAAATGCTTCACGTCCATTCTTTCTCTCAGATCTCAGGTAATCCACATCTACTCTCCTCCAGGGCATGCCTTCTAAAATCATGATGTCAATGTTTTGGGTTTAAAAGTACAGCCAGCCTCTATGATACTGCTTGGTTTTGCCTCCATAAACTCAGATGCATTTTATTCATGCTCCCAAAGAGCAGCAGACTCCCCTAGAGATGAAGGCTGTAAGGCAATGTTTGAACTTACAGCTACCATCGTCACAAGTGCTCTCCCTGAGACAGCCTTCTGGCGTGGGACACAGGCCCTAATGGCAGTCCTGCGGCCAAGCAGGTGACAAAGATCGCTGGCACAACAGTCACGCGGTAACAAAAGAGAAGACAAAGGCAGTCGCTGGGCTGACGTGTATTTGTTGGGGTATCTGAAGCAGATGGCTGGGAATCCGGGAATCCCGGGCTCCCAGGTTGCCTCTGTGAAACCTCCTCAGGTTTTTAATTTTTCGGATTCAAGGAGTTTGCTTCTGTTTCAATTTTCTTCGTGTAAGCAGCATGTTTTCCGAAGCTCATTGGGTTGGGTTTTTTTCCGTTTCTTTGAATCACTTGCTACCTCTGACCTGATTTGTCTACAGAATATGCCAAACCTATAACAAGCACGGGCTGATTAAACAATTAATGGAATGCTATTTTAGGACAGCCTCATCTTGCTCCAAACTTGTACTCACGACTGTTTCTGAAGTATAAACATGAACTGACCTTTCAGAAAGGCCACTTTTACTTTTCTGTGTTTTCTTCCGTGATGAATTATGCCTTTGAGAAAGGCACTAAATTATGGAGCCTTTCAACAGACTTAAGAAAGTTAGAGGAATGCTAAGAGGAATTTCATTCCCCTGGTCTTCCCAGAGTACACATAGGAAGCTGTTTCACGGTTTGGATTAGTAAATAACATCTAACGAGCTAATGAACACCTCTTCCTGCCTTAAGACATGAATTTTGAAGATGCTAACATAATTATCCCCCTTCCAAGTGCCAGCCAGGTCTTGACGCAAGAATTTCAGCACTGACAAATGTATTTCCACCTTTTTCAGCAGTGCTCCGCTGCCGGAGAACAGACCTGGCATTCATGTTTTACTCCTGATTACCCTGGAAGCTCCTGTGAAAAATCAGCCTGTTCTTGCTTCTTTTAGGTTTTCGCAAGGTGTTGGAATATTCCAAAAGCCACATACAAAAACCACCATAAATTCACTGAAAACTTGGAAGAAGGGACAAAACATCCTCACACAGCAACCTAAACTCCCCTTCCGTGAATGCTGCTAGGTCCCAGGAGGAGCAACCGGAGAAATCCCAGCCTGAGGTTAAACGCTCCATCTCCCTTCCATCAGCACTATCAGACCAAGTGCCTGAGCTGATCTCTACAATAACAAGATCTAAATCAGTGCGGGCAGTATTAGAGTTTAAAGATAAAATGGGTATTGATTGGTGTGCTGAAGTCCATGTGCAAAAGCAAGCTTTGAACCCTTGTGATAAGAAACCCTGTCTACTTGAAAAGTCAAACAGTCCCAGGAATGGAACCAGATTCTCCGTATGCACAATCTATTGGCAACCGAAGGGGCAAGTCGAAGTGCTCTGGTTATCTTCGCGTCTGTCACAATCACCCTTATCATGTATGAAGGAGTTCTCAGCATGGCAGCAATCACCCGAGCCCAAATTTCAGCCAGTCTGGCGACCAAACACCAAAGCCGCGGAATTCAGGTCTCGTCCCTACGCAGTGGAGAAAGCTGAGTTCATCTCATTTGTAACTCGAGAAGGTTTAGTCTGCCCTACAGAAACCGAAAAGCTGCTACATTAATGCACAAGGGTGTCCTTTCCATCAAGTTCCTTAATTAGCTTATCTGGAGAAAAAACTATACCAATCAAATTAAATATTAATCACATATAAACTGCTGATCACAATCAGCTGGGGGTTCACGCATGCAGAACGTAGAGATCGCAGTGTGATTTCTTTTCCCAGAGAGTTTCCTCCTGCTCTCTTTCCATTGCCAATTTAGCAAATTCATATAAAAAAACAAAGCCTGAGTTTTCCAAGTACAACATTAACAACAGACCAGAAGTTTTTCTACACTAAAATATTGAACAGAAAATTCCGTTCCTTTAAATCTTTCTAAATCCTTGCCTCTGATTGGGTTCATTAATAAACATGCTGGTTTTGTTACGGGGAGTGACATATGGCATAATCCGCTAACAGGAAGAAGTATTTTGCATTTTATTGTAGAAAACAAACATGCAAACAGGTTTTCACAGATGGCTTTCTTAGCTTCTGGGAGGAAAAAAAAAAAGCTTAATAATGCTTGAAAACAATTCTCCCCCCTTCTTAGAAGAAGAGAAGGAAAAAAATTTTGACTGCAACTGCTTTTCAATTAAACTAAGTTCTATTCTACATATCAGCTGTACACCAACTTCCTTTATGCTACCACTACTTCTTTAGTTCTGCATGAAATAAAAGCCTTTCTACTTGCCAGTACCTCACAATATGTACCTAGGAAAAAAAAAGGGGTGACATTCTTGGCTTTGGTTAACTGCTCAGTGCTGTGAGAAAACCACCACAGCAACCACAGCAGACTTTTCATCAGGAGGGGTCCGGATCTCAGTAACTAGACCGCTGCCCATATTCCCTCATCACTTGTAGGTTTGATTGCATGTGGCGATGTGAAGCCTATGGTCCATAGCGTTGGAAAAATATTGTATCATTTAAAATCTAAATTATTAATAAGTTGCAGTAAGTCTGAGAAATACCTATGTACACATGTTGTAATACTTAAAAATGTAGGGCACCCTTGTCCTCTGGTCATTCTCACTCAGACTTGCTTGCTGTTCCCTCACCACCTTCTCACCATAGCTTCTTGGCAACAAGACAGACCTTACTCTGCATTTCACAGTGCTCTTTGTGAGGTCGGGTTTGCAGGATAATTTTCCAGTTCTGTCCAGCATATCCAGCAGTGCACGATCCCAAGGCAACTCCGTTTCCTTCCTACCCAGAACATCAACGCTCCTTGCAGCAAGCACAGACCTACGTGTGTATCTCCTGCACCTGTGACATCTGCTGAGAACAACCACGCACTACGGTCTAGAGTAGTACCCCAAACCGTTTTTGGATCCGGTGTCAAACACATCCTTTTAAAAAGAGCTCTCTGTTATTTCCCTACCACTAAATTTCCGCCTACCTCGCCACATCCAGACTAGAGAGGCAGGTGATAACAGGACATATGGGGTAACAACTGACAGCGAAGACATCAGATCTAGCAGCGGGGGAAGAAGCGTTTGAATGACTTGTTCCCGTGGGGTTGCAAAATGCTACCGTACCATCACCCAGAAAGAAGCATGCAAATGCAACTGCTTATGAACATGGAAAGCAGGTCCTCTTGCTGGAGTCAGAAATGCTGCAGCCGCCCCTTCCGTACCTTTGGCGGATGTCAAAGTGTTCATCCGCAGAAAGACAGCAAGCTGTGGCAACCTTGCAGATGAGATAATAGTGCAATCAGGAATGGCCCTTCCAGTTAACTTCCACCAGTACTACTAGGACTCCCGTTCACAGGAGAAAGAAATACGCTCCCTAAGATGAGGACCAGCGCATTCAAAGCTTCCCAGGGCCACAAACCCTACCTTACAGCTTGGGAAGACCCCACGTTTCCCAAAGCAGCAAAGCCTAGGCTGACTGTTACTGCCAGGCCAGTCTCACAGAGGTAGGAAAGACCAAGTGAGCTGGTTTCTGTACGACTGGAATGGAGGATCAGCTCAATCCACGAACTGCAGCCTTCAGGCTTGCCCTTGTGCTAAAATACAAACCAAATGTTGCAGAAGTTTTCTGCATTAGGTGCGCTTAAGTGCTCACGCTGGCTAGGTGGTGAAAGCAGCCAGCCTAATCCCTGTATCTCTTTTGCATAAGGAATCTGAGCTGACAGCATTTAATCAGCTCCAAATTTACACTACTGATCACCTTTTCCATTTAATCACGACTGCAGCCTTTCAAGGAGTAATTCCCTTTGGTTAAAATTAACAATGACGGGCTGTGTTTTTACACACTGTTGAAATGTATAAAACAATCAGATGGAGAAAAAAAATATGCCCTCCTTTTTCAGAGCTGATTTACGATATATATGCAAACCCTATTAAAGTTAAACCATGCTTTTCAATGAAATGAGGATTTCCAACAAGCTGCTCTCCATTTTATTTAAGGATCCCAATGACTGATGCAAACGGTGGCAATCAGCTCTACTGCTAATACAGGATATTTGGGCTAGGAGATAACATGCTTAACCCTTAAGTGAGAAACAGCTCATAAATCACAAGCACTTTGCGGAGAAGTATAAGAAGACCCTCTCTTGTGAACAGAAATCAAACGATATCCTGCTGAGACACATTATACTCCCTTCTGCAAAATCTAAAGGTTAAATATAAAGAGAAATTAATGTAGAGAAGTAAGAAGATCCGGGGAAGTGGGGACAGGAGCAGGTGGCTATGAGGAATGCAAATACCTAACCAGGTGGGTTAACTTTCTCCTGACAGACAAGACAAAACCAGGCAGGACGTCGTTACGGCTTGGGAGAGCAGGCAAGCTCTCAGGAAATGGCAGGGCCTGGCGGATGCCTTCTAGCAGTCTTGGATGCTGGGGACACACCTACACCATCCAAAGCCTGAACAGACTCAGCAACCACAGCCCCTGCATCTCCCAGGCGGGACGGCACGACGGGGACTTTCAGGCGGGTGACGCTGGGGCCCCTTAGAGCCTCCTGGGTAACGGGATGCCAAGCGCCTGCAAAGGTCTCGGCACCCGCACGCGTCAGGGCAGCAAACACCCTGCCCAGCACAAGGCATTGAGCCGAACTGACAGGCACAACGGACTGCCTGGGGTCAGGAAATGGAGGATGAATTTGAGGCCAACACCGAGGTGTACTAACTACTCCCTCATACCACGAGGTAATGCAAAAGCGCAGGGGGGAGTATCTCTGTGTCTGGCGCGGACACCGGCCTTAGCAGAGAAGCAGGATCACGCCGTGAGGTCCTGTCCCCCTGCGAATCAGCAGCGAAGCCTGAACTGCTGCAGCCCAGCCAAAATGCTCAGGCACAACACGCAAGCTAAAAAATACTGATCGTAACTACTCACTGGAGGATCTTACTGTGTTTTGGCCATTGAAAGGAGAGGCAGAAGCTACAACGAGCAGTGCCCACCGCCTAGCAGGGTTCAGAAACACAGGGCAAAAGCTAATAGCACTTCTGTTTTGGTTTCATCTTGAGATCCCCTTCTGGGTTTGGGGTTTTGCTTCTGTTCAGGGGAAGGGGAGCGGAGCAGGTGAGGGGGCAGCTGCCAGAGCAGAGCTGCCAGCGGGAGGATGTCTTGGCAGGTGGAGCAGACTGGGTGTCAAGCCACGCGGTGGTGACAGAAGGCTCCTGCCATCTCCCCGGCTCACCCACACACGTGGATGCCAGGGGACAGCGCAGGAGGGGAAAAACCACCATGAATAAGGACTGTGGTATAACGGGGCTTGGGGTTGGGTTTTTTTTTTTTTCAAGGTAGGTGAGGGAATGCTAACACAGAGGAAAAGCTCCCAGGGAGAAGAGCAGGAGGGAGACCAAGGAAGAACGCTTTGGCTTTGCTGGGTTTCCTACCACACACCTGTAACTCCTGCCGAGGGGTTTCTCACTCGGCGTCTGTGGATGGGATGCAGCGTGCTGGAAGTAGGCCAGCCTCTCACTAAAGATGTGGAAAGCTTGTATTTCTGGGAGCTGGTTGGAACTACAATGTAGATAAACATGGACATTTCCTCCAAAGATTACACTCCGCTACAACTTTTTCTGCGTGCGTGCGCTGCTTGCAGAATGTTGAACTTGTTTCCAAAATAAATAGCTCCCAAAGAGGGTTTAATAGGGTTTGCTGTTTTCCAGAGGAAATAGATTGCAAACAAACTGCTTCCTGCTCCTATTTCAAACGAATTTGGGTCCAATTATTTTCTTTTTTAGCATAAAGCTAAATGGACTATTCTGCCCTGTCCCTGACTGAGTCGAAGCATGATTTCTTTTGATTATGCTTTTATGTTGCAAAACGTAGGGCTCTGGAGACATAATGGACATTGCTGGGAGAGTGGCAGCAATTTTTTTTCTTTTTTTTTTTTTTTCTTTTTTTTAAAGTGTGCCAATGCTTGTCAGTGTTCACTTTGGCACCTGCTGTGTCTGTACAAAAACACCAAAGGAGGCAGAGTGAGGGAGGGAGGAGGGAAAAAAACCCCAGACAAAATAAGTACTGTCCACCGTGCCTAAGGGAGGCTGGCACAGAGGTGGGTAGAATTCAATAGGGTCTGTGCAGGGCCTACCTCAAGCACTAGATGAAGCCTGATTGCCATTTTCTCCTTGTTATTCTGACTAGTGGCTTTATTTTTTTTCCCCTAATCCAGTTTTCCTTCCCCCCCCACTGGAACAGTGACAATTAGTAGCGGTAGGGAGGGGAAACCTTGGCAGATTTCCCATCCTGACCTTTAATCCAGAACACAACTTGTGGTCCAAAAGCTTCCTAAAATAAAGCTCCATCCTCTTCTTTGTTTAATTTATAAGCAGTGTTGATCAGCAAAGGAAGGGAAGCTCCCCTTGTTCCTCTGGCTGGGAGGTGAATGCCATCAGCTTCCTGGTATGGAGGGTGAAGCTGGGAATTCTGTCACTGTCTGGGTTAGTGGGGTATTACCAAAAATCAAACCACTGATTTCCTTGAAGATAAAGACCTTTATGCTGGCTGCAACTTAGGAATGTACAAAACATACTCCCATCTTCCAAGTCAAAGAAAGAAAGAAAAAAATCTGTTTCTATTTATCTGGCTGTCTATAGCCCAGAGGCAATAAATTCTACTGCAGGGACAACGATGAAAAATAATGCTTTTCACTTTTGATATCTGGATTTTACAAAAAAACAAACCAAGAAAAATCCTTATATGCTAGCTGCCGAATCAGCCTCCAAAGGTCCTTTCACAGAGTGAACCCTCGTGCAGGTTCTCAGCAGACACACTAGCTCCTAGCCCTAATTACAGCCAATTTTTTTTTTCCCCCTTCTTTGACAGATCCAGAGAGAGGCATGTGCCTTGGTAATTACAGCAAAAGTCTGGAAGGTTTCATTTTTCATTTTCCTACTGATTTGTATTAATGACCTCAGGCAAGGCACTTAACACCTCCGATAAACTTTCTACTTGGGATCAAGACCCTGGTTATATGGTAACACTCCAGAAGCAGAGAGGGAATGTCTATAAGCATCTCCTCAGGAGGGTTCAATCTGTCTTCTTAGGAAATGACATCTGGATGGGCTTTTCAGCATGGGAAAGGCTGCAAGAACGGCGTATTGTCTTAGGAGTGTAACATGTTCTAGTTTGCATATCAGATATGAAATAGTATCGCCACCTTTCCTCATATTCATAGGAAAAAGATTTTAATCAGAAGTCCTCTTAGTCATCTGCGGTATAATTTGCTCCTGGGAAAATAGAGCAGCCTCCAGCCTATTCCAGGTTCGTCTCACAGATGCCCTGCGCTGTTCCTCAGCAGGAAAATGAATTCCACCTCTTAGACTCAACAGATGCACCCGGCAGGTTCTACCTGTTCTACAGAAAAAGGCCTCGGGACACATAAGTGACTACCAAATACCTGCCAAAGAGACAGAAACTCAAACTCTTCAGTGGCTTTTAACTTAATATTTCTTAATTAAAATAAAATTGAAGAGAGGGGAGAGAAAAAAAACACAATCCTTAATTGTGTCAGCCACGGAAGAAATCGAAGATTGAGGGCTCCAGAGAAGCGAAAGTCCTTTTGGATTAAAACTCTACATTTTATATTTTATCTCCAAAAGGCTATAAATGAGGTTTGGGATTTAAAAAAGATTTCATATGATTTTGTAATTACCCAAGTTACTATTACCTGATTAACACAGGAATCCTAATAGTCTGTTGCGCTTTCATTTCTCCAGTTGTGGTTGTCATGGGGCTCGACACCTGTCACCTGTTCATTTACAGGCATTTTAATTAACCTACATTATGTATGCTTTTTTTTTCCTTGGATTTAGTGCCTGAATTTCATATTAAAAAATAAAGTTAATAGCTACCTGAAGGAGGGCTGCTGCCAAAACATTCACAGTCGATCCTGCCACATCCATTTACCAGCACTTGTCGCAGCAGCGGCAACCACCAGTGCTTAACTGGAAGAAGTACAGGATAGAAGAAATTCCTCTCGCAGTGCTGCAGGTCTGACACCCTGTGCTAGAAGTCTAGCCTTTCACGGGGTCGTATGTGCAGCTATGGACAACCTGGATACAGCCGGTTGCATTTGGACCTACTTTGTGGGTCCTAACTCAGATAAAAGTCCTTTTGATTTTGCCTGAATATGACAGAAGAATCAGGCCTGCTGCTTTGAACACATTGTCCTAGGAAAGGAGTAAAGAGGTACCAATACCAGTACCAGAATTTGATTGTGGTTAAATGGCTCTCCACAACCACTTCGAGCAGGCAGTTTGCACGTTTTGGTCCCTGTTGCACGTGGACCGGCCTCGCAAAGCGGAATTTACCCGAAAGGCCAAAGGGCTGACAGGTCAGCGCCCGCTTCCCTACGCCGACTAAAACGCAGGTTATTCTGGAGTCCCAGGTCCCCGCCCGGGTCTCCACAGAAAGCGCCCTGCAGGGACAGATCTGCCCAGCCCAGGAGGCCGCGGGAGGCGGGCGGCAGACGCAGACGCGTGTTCCTACGCCGGGCAGTTCCATGGACCTGCGAGCGCTCCCAGGCAGGGGCTGAGCTGGCGCGGGCGGGCCGAGAGCCATCCCTGGGGCCGCCTGCTTCTGGGGCCGTGCAGGGAGCGCGGGGCACACAGCGGAAAGACCATTCTAACACCTCGAACGACCTTACTCAGGCGCCTGGGAATGCCTTCGGCATTCTTTAATTTACTTGTAAAGGCAAATCCTTGCTGTCTGAACTACAAAAGTGGCCTGTACAAGACAGGGAGTGGCTCCTCTCCTACAGTCTCCATCTGACCTGAATGCAAACCAGCAACGCGTCTCTGCGGGTTCCCCCGGTCACGCCAAGGAGCCGCTCGCATCTTCACCACTGGCACTTCACCACCGAGGTCTGTTCCTCTCACAGACTGACTCTTTCCCTTCCCCTCTGGGTGGAGACAAGCCTTCTCTGACTGGAAGGGAAAAATAAAGGACAAGGAGCGGCCAGACTCAACCACTTTACTGAAAACAGAGTTCTAATTTTATAAGAAGACGCACTGTGTTTCGCACTGTGAGAGGTCACCAAGCTTGGGCCCTGATGGTTTCCAGGAGAAGCACGTTTGCAAGTCTGGATTCCACCCAGGGCGACCTCCTCCTGCTTTCCGAGTAGTGAGGAATCTGGGAATGCACTTGGGTTACCAGCGGCCGCGAGCATGTTTTGTTATAATCAACAAAGCGTTCTTGAGTGCAGACACAATGATAATGTCACGAGGGCTCTAACACGTTAGTTAGTATGAAACCGTTACAGGGTTTTTTCATTTCGCACAGGCCCACGATGATCTTCAAGCTGACAGATAAAGACGCAGGCATTTAAGAGACGCAGCGTTGGTGATTATGGATCTTACAACCCACTTGGGCCATTAACTCTCTGAATTCTCAATATTCTGCCCACGCCGGAAGGAATTCCTCGGCTGATGCAAACACAATCACAGTACAGTTTCAGTGACAGCACCTACCTGACAGCAGTTCTCAGACCCTAAATGGACTTCGTGGTATTCTACAAATCCTACCACCTTGGGTGGCCAGGCTGGAGGACAGCAGTCGCAAACCATACCCAGCGTGGCACAAAACCCACTCCGCTGCACGGTGCTGAGGAGTGCACTGGTGCTTTGAAAGAGATTGGGGGCACAGCACAGTTTACATGGAAACATTTGTGTTTTAAATCAGATAATCAATATACACTTAATCGCATACAACTGTCCCTTTTGACAACAGATAAACAGAAATTACTTGTCAATTGGGTCTGCAAGCACCAGAATACAGCTTCCAGTGAGATCTCTCTTTCAAGTACCAGAAAAAAAGGGTGGGAAGCCCTTCAACGCCGCAGGCATGGTTGTGTCAGACTTCACACAATTCATAGACAGGACTGGAGAGAATGAACTGATTGGTCACATCAACAGGAATAAATATATCAGACCCATCAGCCAAACGCTGCAGGGAACAGCTTACCCTCCACTCGGATAGTCCACCTGTCTGTGCACCGGAAAATACCTCTGATCGTTCAAATTCCTTCTTCAAAACCTGCTCCTGTTCACACCGACGCACAGACACAGCAACAACATCCAACCACAAACCCACCAGCAGCACACCGCCCCTCGGCTGCACACCCTTGCGGCTAAAGATAAATTAATAAGAAGCCCGATACAAGTCCTTTAATAAAGAAAAGCAAAGGAGAGCAGAGCTCAAGAAAACTGATAGCAACATTGATAATGAAAACAAAAAAGACATTTCATTTAAGGCAAGAACTCCAGCTTGTTTGTAAGAGGAGGGAATTTCGCCTGCTCGCTATTCCTCTCTTCTCCCCTCTTTACCTCCAGTGCACAATAACTGCCTTCCCTTCCGCACATTCACAGCCCTTTGTTTGGTGCTTAATAGCTACATCTGGGGCTGGGGAAGGGAGATGGGGACACGGGGGCACTCAATTTGGTGCCAGGTTTGACAATTCAGCACTTTCTGGGCCGGGCTGCCGGCAGCCTCGCAGGTGAAGAGCCCGTTCCACTTGCGCAACCTCCAGCAGAGCCGGCCCGGCAGCGCGGCTCCAGCCCCTCCGCACAGATGTCAAACGACTGCGGAGCGCCGATCCAGGCCCCCAGATTTTAATTCTTAAAGGATTAATTGTCGAGATGAGCCGCACTTCAGCACAGAATGAGAGAAGAGCTTTTTCTTTTTAGCGTTGACTGTGCTCCTCAGAGCCTGGATCCAAGCCATCCGTTTCCCTCTCTGTTTTGCCCCTCCACGCCTCGGAGCCATCTTCGCCTGCAGTCTCTCTATCGACAGCCAGGCAAGTACAGCTGGGAACTCTCCCAGGGCACATAACTTCAACTGCACAGAGCCTCCCGCTTCAGGCAATGATCTGCTCTGGTTCCTCCTACTTCAGCAGCTATTTCTCACTACCAAGAAGGACAATAAACCCCCCAGCTCCATCTCCCCAGCCGCGATCCCGAATGTTCCGCATTTGTGTCAGCGCCTCTGAGCCACGCGGGAAGCACGGCCACGGGGCGGAGGGCCGCTCGCCAGGCAGAGCGAAGGCCTCGCGCTGCCATCCACCTTGCCAGACAACAGCCTAATTCTCACCGCAGCGCTGCAGAGCAGGGGCAGGGAACCCCCAGGGAACTGGCACCACAACCGGGTGCACGGAGTGAATGTGACCCTCTAAAATTAGCAGCAACTCCCACAACCCCTTTTTAGTGCTGCAATAAGTAATTCTCCACGAGCAGGGAAAATAAAGGCTGGAGCATACGGTTTCTATCTGTGCTGCACAGAAACTGATTAAAAATGCTAACAACCATGATTGTCCAACAACCAGGAGCTCCCAAGAGGCTCATACACACAGATGGTGATTAGTTTGGGATGGCCAGAACAATCACTAGTACCATGTTGCAGTAACACCCACAGACTATCTGTCACAGTCCCAGGAGACACTTAAAGGCTGTTTACTTCATACAGTTAACTTGAACCATAAGCTTTACAAGCCTCTTTGATACATTTTTAATCACTCTCCTCATAAACCTATAACATTTCCCTGCACTGATACACGTTTGGGTTCTGCATATCACAAACTCCTCGTCAGGCTGGGGGGAGGCTCAACGCGTCCCTCGCCGGCGAGCCCGCCGCGTTGTGCCGCGACCGCAGCTGCAGAGCCCGGGGCTCCCACCGGGTCCGGAGCCCACGCTGCTGCCGGGGCGGACAGCGATCCATCACGGCTCTCCCTGGCAATGGCACAATCGAGAGATCGATAGCGGCCGTGGAGCAAATATTGGGTTGGTTAAACAAAGCCAATTGTTTATCTTCACAGGAATTACTTTTTCCAAATAATTCTGCTGCTCCAGGCTAAGTGAATACTTTTATTTCACGGCTGGTGCATTGTTTGGGAGGGTTTTTTTTTCAGTTAGGTCCAATACACCGAATGTTTCTGAGCACCGTGTGCATCGTTGCTTCCAGTACTGTATTTCTTCCAGAGATCGTAATCTTTCTTTAAACAAAATGAATGGTTTTGTAATTTAGACCTCTCAAAAAAGAATCTCCAAACGGCGAAGCAACCTTGCCCTTCCCTCGCAGGCAGACTGTGGGGCCCTGATTCTGCAATTCATCTCACGTGAGCAAACAAGGCTGCTTGTCCAGGCAAAGCTCCGAGTGCGAATGGAGGAATTAATCACTCCTCAGACCCTGTCCAGAGCCAGAGGAACCAGCACCAGCCACCAACGCTTAGCTCTGTCATCTCAGCAATTGCTCCAGGGAGTTAGCGCAGTGAAGTCACTGGGAAAGCAGGTTAATTTACGGCAGAAGGAGATGTGGGGCATCGGGCTGTGGAAAGCCACTTTTGCTGCCTCTTTCTCTGGTGTAAATTTAAACAACTCCCACAGAGAAATGTGAGATTCACACTGAGCAAATGTTAGTAGACTCTGCTTCTCCTTTGTTGTCGTTCTTTCTCCTTTAATTGCCTCATCTGTTTGGAGAGACTATGTACCCACAAATGGATTTTTTTTTTTAATGTTTCCTTTGCCATCTATGCAGTTGTTTCTGCCTCTGTCCCTTGCCCGTATGAGCTCACTTCCCACCTCTGTGCAGTATGAGGTAGCCTGGTTTAGAGGTCTCGCTACAGGTCACCACAGCTGGGAAGTCATGGCTTCACTCGGCGACCTTACGCGAGTGAACATGGGATGGGGTTTGAGTACGCCATTTAGAGAAGTGGAATGAAAATACTGAAAATCTGAAAGATGAATGAAAGGTGGAGGCATCAATCAATATCTGGCTCTGAAAATTTAAAATGCTGTAATACGGAAGTGCCAAATAGTATTATAGATATGTATCTCAGCAGTTGTATCAGTGGGGAAGAGAATTCTTTCTTTGTGAAAAAAATGCATGAGATACACAGTTGCTATAGGAGTTATCTTGCTACAACAGAAACTTCCCCAATTTACTAAAAATACAGGTTACTGCAAGAATTTGATGCAGATTTTGAAATGCAAGATTTGCTTCTATTCTGTTGGGGAGCTTTGTTTTTTACATTATCTATTTTTAAAACCTATCACAGATCTGTCCTTAAAAGCGATTTACAGACGTAAGTACTGGAAATTTCCAAATGTAAAGAAACACCAGACAATATTTGTATTTACTTCATTTTTGCTTCCACTCACATGCTGCAAATCTGAAGCATCAGAAGCCCTACTGGGATCTTCATAGCATTAACTGTCTAGCAAGATGCCCAAGCCTTTTTTATTTCAGCTTTGCTTTTCAAGGCTAGCGAAGACATTAGATTATGTATCATTAATCTAATATCCCATCAGCTGGACAACCTAGCCTTACGGAGCCGCGACAACTCTCACAATGCGTGTGTGGGACTTGCACACCTCGTCCTCACCATATGCTCTCCCGCAGCAGTGCCGGGACCTTGCACGCTCCCGTGCAGCTCTACAGCTCATTTCCTTTAAGACCCAAGATGCTAAATGAAACTGAAAAATACTTGACAGCAGTTTGGTGGTTGGTGTGTCGAGATCGCCCACCAGCATCCTGGCCAGCGCTGTCTCCGTCACTTCCCTGCGTACTCCTATGTCTGTGTGTCCATCTGTTTCCCATCTCCTGAAATGGTGAGATCACAGCAGGGACTGTCTTTGTTTGGTGACTGTTCAGCACCTACCAAAAGGGGCTCTTGTCTGTCCCTGGAGATCCAGGGAACTATGCTCATTCAATATGGATGATGGCATCCAAAGCAAAAGGAGTCTTCACGGTGTGAAGATCATTCAAAGACTGCTTGCATGGCCGTGAGCTCCAGCCCCTGGGGCAGAAGCGCGCAGTCAATAGGATGCTGCCACAACTCCCCGTCACACTGGAGCTCAGTAGTTTATGTTGGTGAGTAAACTGCATGTTTGGTGTCATGCAGCAAACCCACAGCAGGGATGAGAACAGAGCCCGGATCAGCCAAACCCCTGCTCTGTGCCTCAACCAGCAGACCACGCTTTCTCCTCAGTGCGACTCCTTCCACATAACACGGAACCTTTGGGCCCTCTTTTCTTGAGGCAAATATTAACACAGAGAAACTCTTCCCCACCCAGCTTGTATAGCTAAGAACGTATTGCCCAATCCAGCAGCCAAAAGGAAAGCAACACGATTAATGGAAATGTGCCTTGCTTACTCGTAAGCTCTCTCTATTCCCCCACCCACACACATACACAAACTTTTACAGCTTTGGCTACTTCAGATCTCAACCAGACAATCTGAGCAGGGTTATAAACTATGGTAGCAACCCTCAGGCAACAGGGTCCCTGCATTAGCAACCACTCTGTATTGAACAATTATATTTATACTCATCAATCATTTACTTGAAAAGAAGAAGAAAATATATTAAAAGGGACTGCAGGGGATTTATCTTCCCATACTGACAAATTGTTAAAAATTAATGAACTAGAGCAACTCTGAAGGCAGTGTAAAGCAAATCCAAAAAAACCACCGCAGCCACCAGAAAATCCCCACAGGCCCTCAGAAAGCTCTTACAGGGTGCTTCTGTGTTCAAGCTGCTTTGTCCTCTCTGGCCTGCCGGGCATTTGGCTTTTGTTTTTGTGTGTGTCTACTAGTGTCGACGATATATTTTATCCACTGTTTTTTTCCTGGCATTTTGGATCCCAGGCACAGAATCACTGTTTAGTTTGTTCCTGGAGGAAGGGAACAAAGATGCCACAGTTTGAAATCCCCATTCGCCGCACGGTTTTGACCTGCATATGGGTACTACTCTTCATTTGGCAGAAAGCTGTTTGAGAAACTTCCCACCCTTTTCTATCCTTTAAACTGTCAAGCCCTGCAGCACAGCTACAGCCATGAAATTCAGCAAGGTGCCCAAACTTTGTGCAATGCAAAGCTCCCTGGCAGCTTACAAATAGCCCGAGGGCTGTGCTTAGCTCACGTTAAATGGAACAGATTGCAGCTGCCTTTTCTACCATACAAAGTTGTGGGCACGGAGATCAGAGGTCCCGTCATTCACTGCTCCGTAAAGTCCCCGTCACTCTGCTGTACCTTTGCCTATGTCATTCCTGATCATCAAACCCACGTTCATTTTACTTACCCTTCATCTGACTTGAGGGCACTCATATCGAGTAATCACAAAGAAACGAGTATGAATGCTGCCCATTCCCTGGTGCGAATGGAGATTACGGCAATTTGATTTTCTTGTCTCTGATGCTGTTGTTTCGCAAACTCAAGTACAGGCTTTGTTTTGTAAACCGTACAAGAACTTTGCAGGTGTCCTTGCACCCATTGACCAAAGCGCATAACGGATCCCTTCAAAGCAGAGCAGAGTCAAACACTGCAGGCCGCGGACTTCTCATGGCAAGTGGGATTGCTAGTGGGAATGTATATGTACGTGTTGTGGATAAACTGGTGAAAATATTTACGTGTTGACAGTGCCAATGCACGTTGACAAAGCCGAAACTCATGTTCCTACCTTTCATCCCTTTCACGAGCAAAAGAAACCAGAAGAAAACTAAAGGAAAACTAAACCAACCAACCAAAAAACAAAAAGCCCAAGGGAGAGTTCTTTTTTTTCTATATCAAACTGAAATATTCAGCTCTGAATATGATTACAAAAATAAAGAGCTTTTCACATCGAACAACAGTTACCTGTAGTCACTTCTGCTGGGTTTTTTCACCCCAAAAACCCACCACACCAAAAAAACCCACATAAACAATTCCTTTTTCATATGCATGACAGAATTCCAAACATTGTAATTCCATTTTTTTTACTAGATAATAGTGTTTCTTTTTCATAGGAAAAGAAGTAATCAAGATTTGTCCCAAATGAAATTAATCCAAATACAGTGAAACCTATTTACAATCAAATCATGCTTTTCCTCAGTCAACTTTGGACTACAATATATGCAAACACAATTTTTCCTTCCTACTCCCTTCAATCAAGTTTCTTCTATGAACATTCTCTTGAGAAATACCCACTCCCACCTTTCATGTGTCCATGGCAATAACAGGCAAAAACCTGGAAGGCTAAACATACGCGACCAGGAAAAGTATTCAGATTGAAAATGAAATTTAAAAACTCGCTCTTTTGCATGTACTTATGTGTGTTTGTACATACCAGATCACGTGTACTAAAGGACACAAAGGTTGATTCAATTGTCAGCTGCTCGCAGATGGTGACTTCCCATCCTCGCGCCCATGAATCATTTAAGCCTTACTCCGAAGCCTCCCAAAGAAGACTTCAGCGATGCAAGTGGCCTCGAGCTAGCCCCATTGCAGACAGGTGAAATCCACCTGAATTCTTCATTACGTAGGGGAAAAAATGAGGCCTATCTAATGAAATTAATAGCAATAATAATACTTTGCATTTCTAAAATGCCTTCCAGCTTAGGAACTCAAGGCTTGATAATTAATGTCTCTTTAATTTTATTTCTATCGATTAAAGATCCAGCGGAACAAAAAAAGAGTCTATTAACAAAAGCTAATGTGATTTTCAATAAGAGTTCGTTAAAGTGAGGAGCGGTAATCTTGCCATTTCAGCTGCAGCAGACAGACATCTAGACAGTACATATGTCCATACGGTCCCTAAATTAGCGCACCCTCCAGTCGGCAGTTGTTCTGGGAAATTAGGCGGTTGTGTATAACTGTAATGAGGTCATACAGGGTCTGATCTCCACTGGGATTTAATTAACTCTGAATCTTATAAATATTGTGCTGAATTATAGTTAAATTTGCATAAAGGTTAGAATCAAGCTGGACCAGCCCCATTTACCAGAACAGGCTAAAAATAAAACCTCTGAGTAAAGACCTTTTAAACAATGTTTTTGTATTGCAGTACAGCCTTGTTTTGATCTGGGCCTGAAAATATATTTAAGGGGAAGGAAGGTTGAGAGGGAGGGGGAGAAGGAGGCTATATTTCAAACAGACTTTCTAGATAACTTCAAACAGACTAATAGAATGGCGGTTTGCAGCCCGGAGATAACCCGTTCCTCCAACGGCCTTACACTCAGTAAAAGGAGATTGTATCAAATATATACGCAACTATCAAGAAATCTTTCCTCCTTTTTTATTTTTATTATTAAAGTAATGCCAGATGTAAAATCTCATTGCCAGGCAGACCAGAATGACAAAAACAGTACAGGAGGAGGCAAAAGCAGTATGTGTGGGAGCCTCTGCGCCAGAGGAAAGCAGGTCTGTGGCCTCCTTTCCTAAAAATCTTGCTCAGATTCTACCCCAGCACAAGTCCCACTGTTTCTGCGGAGAAGCAAGCAAAGACGACACAGGGACTTCAAGACTTGGGCCCACTTTACGACATGAACTCGCAAACCTCAATTAATTTAAAACTCCTGTGTCCTAACCCAAGCATTTCCACCCTAAGCACACCTTGGAACGATGGAGAGCCGAGATAGCCATTCCCAGCTGTCGCCTGGCCCCTGCAGTGAGAGGGATAGAGCTGGGAAAGGGGACAACCAGCACAGTGCAGCCGTCGCGGTTTGCAGGTCTGCGCTGCAAGGGCAACAGAAGGGCAGCTGGAAAGGCCCCTGGTCCTTCCCACCCCTCCACCTCCTGCGCTAACGCGCTGTGGTTGGGGCATTGCTTGCTTCTAGCGGGTAGAAATAGCAGCACTCTCTCTCACGGCTGCACACCGCCACCGAACCTTCACCCCAGGGCCATACAATTCATCGGCAACATCCCTGCTTGCTGAGGGTCACCCTGCAGCACCTTGCCAGCCAAGCCAGACCGCTAATCTTCTGTCACCAGGACCCTGCTGGCACATCCTTCTGTCCTTCCCTGCAGCAGTCCCACAGACGTGAGCCAACCCCCATCTCCTGGCCGGCCCGACGGACAGCAAGGAACTAGATGAGCTCCGATGCCCCTGCCAATATGCTCCATAAGCTCCAAATGAGTTTTTCTCTCTGCCAATATGTACGGTGCTGTTCAAGAGAAGCTCTGTATGCTGGTCACACGCTCTTGGATCTGCTCAAGGATTGTCCCTGAAAACCATCTGGCACCGGCGTCAGCCAAGGCACGCCACAAATTGCAAAGCAGAGCTTGCATCACAGTCATTTATCCAGCGCATGAGCTAACATGGGCACAGGAACAGAGGAGGAAGGGACAACCTGCAGAAATCACTGGATGGATGAGGCCATCAGGAGATGTCACAGTACCTGAAGCAACCTTGCTAAGTGAGGTGAAAAAGAATAAAGCTCTCTATTGCCAAAGCTGCACTGGGAGCTTCAGAGCGGGTCGGATCACGCTCCTTCACGTTTCACTTTATCTGGCACTGCACTCCGACGGGTGTGCTGGAGCAATTGCCTCTTTCATCCCTTGCCTTGCTACACTGCTGGGTGGGGAATTCTTTAAAAATGATTTTAGGTAACCAGAATAAGCAATACGATCTATAAAGCAGTTGAAAAGTGTAATTTGCATTCAAAATAGGAACAAGAAATACATTTTGTTAACTATACTCATTAATGAAGATGCTTCATTCCTAGGACAGTCGCAAGGAAAACAATCATCAGTAGGGCTGCATCCAGCGTGGGTCACAGCGGTTACCAAAACAGGGCAAACGCACCAAGGCCCAAGTCACACAGGAGGAGGGGACAACTGGAATGAGCTGGAATAACAGGCAAAGACCTGCTCTGAACATCAAAATCTCTTGCAGCGATTCTGTAACTCTCTTCATAATGCAGCAAAAGACAGATAACCTTAAGGAAAATGAGTCTGCAATGCTTGTTCTAGGAGCTGTTAATGTGTCAGCTGCAGCTTCGCCATCTCCTTCTATTTCCTTCCCTATGAGCATATCAAATACTTATTAAAAATTAAGGAATGGGAAACATAACAGTTCTCTGAATTACGCTGCACATTCAGAGTCATGTAAAGTGCAGCATTAATAGACGCCCATAAATATTTACCTGAAAGCAGAGTTCTACTTCCCCAACTCCACGGTTTGTCAACATGTCTCATTGCCTGCTACCGTTCTGCAGCAAATCGCCACGGACCAAAGGCAACTCTGCCGAGCCTCAAGGAATCCTACACCACTTCTCCCTCCCTGCATGAACGATTGTTCTCGTTATTACAAAGCAAAATTGTAAAGCTTATGGCACACTCTGGCCAGAGAACATACAGCTGCTTTGCTCTGGAAAGTGGCATTTAAAGCTGGTGCCTTCCTCTTCAGACTTGTTTCTTCCCTCGTGACAATCCCCTAAGCGCGTGGGGCATCACATAAGCATCACTGAAGCTCCAGCTTCAACCTGTCCTGTGGCCTTCCCCTGGACTTCAACTAGCGAGCAACTTTCACCGACCGGACTTCTCCATGACAGAAACCTGCTCAGTGGTACGGACAAAATAACTCCGTCTTTGTCCAGCTCTGCACCGTGCACACTCCCTTCCCCCCGCGCGGTGTCGTTATGAATAGGAACTATTGTACGCAGGATGAAGTCCTCTGCCAACACAGGCCTACAGCTAAGCAAAACCCATCAGCCTCACGCCATTCATGTCCAGAGTGGGAAAGTATTTTAATGTGATTGTGAATTAAGCAAAGAAAACTCGAAGGGGAAAAGCAGAGACTTAGGAAGTCTTTTCAAATCTAAGACCCAAAACTAACATTTGGAAGTTTCCAGGGTCTTAGGAAAAACAGAAAGAGCTGTTCAGCTACATTTGTTCTGGCCTTCGCCAGCTCTCTTTGCTGAGCTCTGTTGTCATCACATTTCACATTATGATGGTGTTGTGAACTACAAAGAAAACAAGGGAATTGGCAAGTCAAGTATTTTGCCAGCTTTTCAGAGAGAAAACGTGTCCAACTTAGAGGTGCCGATTCCACCGTCCAAACAGAACACGCGTTGCTTCCACAGACTATCGGTCGTCTGACTCTTCCCACCTTCCCCTTACTGGTAATTCTTTAAAACACCCTTGATGATTTTAAACCTGACGGAAATGATAAATTAATTTTAACATTACTGGACAGAATGGACCAGCTGTGGGTGGAGGTAGATACCTCATTTGCAATGAAGACAACATCCTGCCTCCAGGAGAGTGGAGGTCAAAGAAGAAAAAATCTAATCCACTCTGAACTGGAGGATGTCATCTGGATGGGATCACAAATAGCTGTAAAGAGGCCGGACTCAGGGCAGCAAGAGGTCCCTTCCAAAGCTTATTTGCACAAAGCTCACAATGGCATCTCCTGCCATAGTTTTCCCAGCCCGCCGAAGCAAGAGTGGCCCACCCTTTGCTGTTAACACCCACAGCAGTTCAGCTGAAGGCATCAGCAAACACCTACCCAGCAGACGATGACTGCACCTCACCCAGGACTCCAGCTGACCTGTGTCTTCACAAGCCTGGGCCCAGGCAGCCTGGGCAAAACGGCTCCCGATGCTGCTGAGCTCCAAACCCCACGTGTTGTACAAGCTCTGGTGTTCATGGGAACCTCAGCTGGGCCACAGTGCACAAACCCAGCAGAAACAGCCCACAAAAAACCAGGACAGCTTTCCCCTGCCTGAAAGGGCTCGAGAAGAGCTCTGCGGGCTCTAGGGCCAATGCAGATCCCCTCCCCATCACCACCCTGGGACCTTCACACCACAGTCTCCTCAATTATATCCATACTACCCAGTAGGACAGCATAGAGGACAGATCATTAAAGAAAATCTTTTTTTTTTTTTTCCTGACCTGAGGAGACGTTAATTTGCATAATGCAGTGATCTGGTTGCAGACTGCTCCACAGACCACGGAGCCAACACAACGGGAAGGGTGGCACCCGCTGGCGGCGGGTCACAGCTGAGACGCTGAGGGTGTGAAGCCTTTACGGCAGCTTTGCTGTCACAGCCAGCGCAGTGTGTACCCATGGCTTGGCAGAACAGCAGCGAGCGTAAGGTGGCTTGGTAAGAAATATGACAGATCAGGACGGTTCAGAAATTGATGTAACCTGCTCTTCTGACACCCAAAATCCACGATTCACTGAAGCAATGTGGCTGATGCTGGGGTGCTTAGATGCTCCTGTTGCCCAAAAAGAAGCTACGCTGCCTCTTGTCTGCAGAGAAAAAAAAAACGGGAGCGAGGGAGGATAAGCAAGAAAGCACATCTTGTAGGTAAAAATTGTGTTGCTTAGCTTGGAGCTAACCCCTACGACATACATTACTGTCTTTCTGTTCAATCAGTGTTCTGCTACAAGAATCAGTTACATTCAATCATCTGAAAGAGCTATTAAAATGCTGATAAAAAATTCATAAAGTAACACACAGTAATGAATCAGGAGAATTCAGTAAAGTGAGACCTACCCTTAGAGCAGGGCAAGAATGAAGGTGAACGATCGTTTGGGCCTAGCGGGCATGAAATACCCTTTTGGAAGATGAATAATTCTGTTTTGGGCTGATAAGTTGAACTAATTTATAATGCTGTTTTAGGTCCACTGCTGAAATATTTCAAATCCCTCAACTTTAAAATGCATTGCCTGTCAGAAACGGGTCTCTTAACAGTTTCCTCTTAACATTTTTCAAAATGTAACCTAGACCAATTTGCATGATTTACTGCTTTATTGTATTATACTGTGCATGATTTAAAATGGGAAATAAAATCTAAAAAAAAAAAAAAAAGGGAGACAAGGTGGTGTGAAAGAATTGCTGCAGAAGAGACGCAATGTTTTTTAGAACCCTGCACAATAGAAGCAGGTGCTTTTCCAGCCCTGGATCGGGACGGGGAGGTGCAACGCCGGCAGCCTTGCGGGAACGCAGCAGTGGTTTGTCACAACAAAGCACCGAGGTATTTGCAGAGAGCGGCTTCCACCGGGCGGGAGGCTCGCCGCTCCCCCGTGGAGCTGACGGAGGCCACTGGGAGCTGAAAGCACAGAGAGCTGGGGGCCCGCCGCATCTCGCAATGTGCTTTGTATCTTGTACGTCTGTGGGGATCGAGATCGATTTGAGCTTCGCAGGCTCCAAGGTACAAGGCATGACTTGTCTCTCTCTGCAGGTGTTTTTCTGACAAGTGGGTAGAGTCGTACGGTTTCCCAGCTGACTTCTCAAGAGTCAAGTCAGTGAGCCTGAGGGAGGAAAAGCAGCAGCAGCAGCAAAGCCATCTCCTCTCCGCTTTCACTTAAGAGATATTCCTCTGAGAGTGAGCGACTCCTACCTCGTCAAGCTCTTTTCTGAAGTGCCCGTCTCTGTAATTGCACACAGGTCCGTGGCCAAAGCATTTCCATGCCGGGTTGGTCTGCACTCCAGAATGCTGCTGCACACAGACACCATGGGACGTGTTGGGGTGGCTGCCACACCACGGATACAGCAGACTGGTCTGTGTGGATGAGGACGTGCTGTGCTCGGCCAGGCGTGGGTGAGCTGTGATTGCTCCCCAGTCAGTGGCTACCCCACTGCTGAACACCAGTAGCTCTTGTCCACACCAACACGTCTGTCCCGGGCAAAGGCCTCTCAGGTAACCCAAACCTTCAGTTCAGTACCCCTCCATAATGAAGGCAAGTGGTTGCTTTCCCTTCAGCATCAAAAGATGTGTAACGGAAGAGGTGGGCTCTTTAGGATGTAGTATGGTAACACAGATGTTACTCATCCTTGGGTGAATGCCCCTGAACAAAGTTATCTTGCCATTTGGTTCCACTCTTTCATTTTACAAAAAACACCAACCTTTGCTATTGCAATTTTAATGACAAGTTGCCATTTTAATGGGTTCTTTCCCAGTGAAAGCTTATGGTTGATAGTGCAGCTATTTGCCTTCAAAGCAAGAAAGCAAAATGGTGAAAACGTGCAAAGGGAATCAAAAAGTGGTGTGCCCCTCGTTCCTAAGCTGACACTCCTGGTTCCGACACCAGCTGACTTCAGCGGACAGTGTCAGACACGCTTGCAAGACCTTGAACTGAGTTTGCACAGCTGGTGTTCACGACCTACAGCTCTAATTTCCTTTTTCACTGGGGCTAGAAGCATTCATTCCCTCTGAAAATGAAGCCAACGTGTTTCACGTTGGAGACTGAAAACAGAGACTATCCAATTCGTTTCTAGCTCCTAATATTATATCGGTGTGACTGATATTAACGTGTTGCCAAAGAATAAAGAAAGATACCCTCCCCGGCTGTAAAATAAGGCCATGACTCTGAAGGGCACTGAGTTGTTCATTAGAGGTTTCTACAGCAAATATTAAGGGCACCAAATGATCCCACCATTTCCAGCTTCCTTTTCAAGTGATTCATCTCCAGATCAGACCTGGATTTGAAACCCCATCACCGGAATGGACTCTCATTACCTGCGCTATCCGCACCATCCATAAACGTATCCTTTACCTCCTAATTAGGCCAACAAAGGAGGGCTATTAACAGCTAAATGTGTTACAAATGCAGCATTAGGGGTAGAGACTATTGACCTTTTTACTCCCACTGATCTATATCCCCCTTTGTTCTGCTAAACACAGCTTCCTCTTGTCAGGGCATCGCTGGTAAAGGGAATATAATCTGTTCTCTGATTGCACAGAGGCTTTCCTTGTACTCAATTAGAAAAATAAAGAAAGAAGTTATCTGTACATCTTGCAATGAAAGTGTCCCCCCCCATCCTTAGTACATGTGAAACGCGCAATCCGCACTGAAAGCCTGAATTTTGCTCGCGCTTGTTGAAGTCGCTGAGGATGCCTAGCAATTCGTACCGCACAAAACCTGCCTGTTAGTAACCTCAGATGACCTGGAAAGACTAAAGAACAACCCTGTGTATTTTACTACACCCTGATTTTTATATCAGTTGAAATCTTAGGAATTTTATATATATATATAAAAATACAATTGAGATCATCAGTTGGAAAAAAGAAAAAACCCTCCAGGAATTCAAACTCGACATAATATGTGATAATAAAGCCGTTATTGTGAAGGACTCTCTAATCGTGTATTTATTCACCTGCTACCCATTAGGCAGATCTGTTAAACCAGCACTTTGTCCATCAGCACTTGAGTGCTTAACGCTGAGTATGCCTCTTTCCTAATTGCTGGCACCAGCAAAAGCCAAATTCTGAAACCTCTCTGAATGGGGCTTGCATTGTCAAGCACGACTGAGAGACTCCTGCCATGCTCAGCTGTCAGAGACGCCACAGCCTCCCCGCTAGCTCACCTGACAGAGGCCATAAGGAAAGACAGGGTAAAACCAGGGAAAATCCAGAAGGGGAAAAAGAGAGGGGGTGGGGGGATGCAAGAAGGGTCAATCCTCAGCTGATACTTTCCTCTCCTCCTCACTTTATAAAGTTAAATGCTGTCTGAGATTTATTGCTGTGAAAAAGAAAGTTAACCACATAATCAATAAAAAAAAAATCCAATTACAGTCTGTGGTGGAGCAACATTGCATATAATAGAAGTCTCACAAGGATCTTAACCGACTTGGTAGCGCAGTTCTGCAGTGGGTATTAAGTCACACGGCTATGAACACGAAACCAGCGGCGCCAGGCTGGGCTTGCGTTCGCAGCAGAGGCAATGAATGTTTTCCTACCGGTGGGAAGGGAAAAGGCACAGACACCGCAATAAAGTCTTATTTGAACCCACTAAATCAGCTCACAACAAGCACCACTGAGCGTTGACCAGCCTCCCCAGCAAGACAGGGCATTACAGTCCTACCACCCTCCCTGGAAAGGCATTTCGCTTAACTTAGCAGATTCTTTTCACTGCACGTACAAGTGTTTCTCCCTTTCTTTCCATGAGTCACCTTTCGTTCACAGAATTTTTGCTACCTATAAGAAATATTCCCAGAAAACCCATCAACTTTGTTTCACACTCAGATGCCCCATATCACAATTGGAAATCTGCAATATGACAGACTTGGAGGAAAAAGTGTGCAGCTCTAAACCAGAGGAGAAAGCGTAACTGCTTCATTAGCAGAGCACAGAAGGGCTCGGTAGATTTTAAACTTGGCTCTGCCCCTGGTTTATCACAGGACACCGGGGAAGTCACAGCATATCTCAGTTCCTCTGCTTCGAACAGAAGGGTGAGAGTATCAGCGTACTGTAGTAAAATAATTTCATATCTATGAAAAAAATGCTCATTTGTATCATGCCATGAAAGATGTTTTTAAATGCTGGAAGTATCAGGCCACAGTTTCACACTCATTACTGTGGGGTGACCACTCTGCCACATCTTCTGGCAAGGTAGATTTAATCTGAATTGGGCAGGAACAAGCTGGCCAGAAATGCTGATGGTCCTGTGTCGGCGGTGGGAGGAAAGGCGATGCCTGAGCCACAGCGAAATCAGGACGGCAATACCTGATCCAGCATGATGTCCCCCAGGACAAAGCTATCCCGTTTAAATTTTTGGCTACATTTGAGTCAGCAGGTTTCTGGTTCATTAGCACTTCGTGTCATGTGACCATGGATTTATTAAAATCCAAAATTCAGTGCCTAAACCAAGATTTACCTCCCACGGAACCACTGCTTTAGTTCTTCTTGATCTGACAGAAAGAGCATCAGAACCAGAATAACCAAAATCTCGCGTAACCTTGTGTTTTAGCAATACAATACGGAATCTGAATTTGCGACTTTTCCCATGAAGTCACTCGAGAGAGGCTGTTCACACAATATGATGACACCAGAAAAAATGTGGCACACCTACGGGAAAACTCCTGCTAAAACACGCAGAGCAGAGGTGTGAGGAAACTACGTGACCCTTCACAGCACAGAGCATCACAAGGCAACACCAAGCGTGTCAGAGTAGATGACTGAGTTTTAAGCTGGGTAAGCCCTGAAATTCAACGGGCCTGCTCTCAGTTACGCCAGTACCACCGAGGGGGAGGTCCCTCCCCAGGGGAGAGCCCAGCAGCACTGCTCCTGGCCCAGCTCAGCAGAGCGAGACGGAGACAGCAGAGCTGCAGCACTGCCCGGGAGAGGCTGCGGAGCGGCGGGCACAGCAGCACGCGGCCACGGGCGGACGCTCAAAGACACGGGGCGTGCGTGCCGAGCAGCGTGCCGCCGCTGTCACACCCTCGGCAGGACACCATGTGTCACACAGGCACAGCCTCGGAGTTTAAAAGGCCAAAACAAGAGAGAGAAGCCTCCTCATTTGCGAAATAGTAAAAGGAGAGCCTCATCCTTGTGGGAGCTTTGCCTTTTAACTCCATTCCATTTCTATGGGAGTTGGCACCTAAACACCCCTGAGCGTCTAGCCTTGATTTAGATGTGAGGCAGAGCTGGGAGTCCAACCATGGCTATGAATTGCAGTCCAGTGCCTCCCAGTCAATGACATGTTTTCCCCCAGGGTCTTTAAAGATGCCACACACTTGTACAAAGTGACACAAGCGAAGCTAAACCTTGAAAAGGTTTTGAAACTTAGACTAGCGGAGTCACCTAATGCTGATCTCTGCCAGCAACTGGCTCCTGGTCTCTTCATTGACCGATCTGGTTGGGGTTTGTTCTTACAGATTTGCCTGGACCAGCCGCAACAGGGAAAGGAGTTGTGGACATGAGGAAAATATAAATTCTTTTCTGATTTTAGTCTAACCTCCTGTAGTCCAGTTTAAGCCCTAAAGAGAAGGCAATTGGCAAAACCAATGCAATCTGTCTTGTCGTAAGCGTTGTATCTCCCAGTATCCCTGTTGCAAATGGTTCATGGCCAACTGAGTAACAAGAGAGCTGTCTTTCTTACACAGCATAAACCAGTCACTGGTATAAATAGCTGCTGCTGGCCCATTTTACGGACTGACTTTCACTAGCGGTGGATTCTTCGCAGAAACCAACAAATTTTTCATAATGAGCCATTACAACTGCACTTCAAAGCTACACCGAGGGGAACAAACAAAACAAAACCCACTCCAGAGGCAATCTGTCTTGCCTTTGACAGTCATTCCTATTTTTACTGCTATTTTAGACTGCCGTGGTCCCATCAGACCCAACTTCAGCCTGCTGCTGACCACACTGCTTGCACGACAGCTTGCAGATGGAAGAACATCTCTCTTGCTTTGTAAATGCTTTCCCTGGAAATTCCTTGAATGTAACGGCTTCTCAGGTCTGGAAGAGTGCGGTTACCAGCTGATCCCCTCTGGGAGCGGGGCGAAGGCAGGGAGTGACAGTCCTGAGGCACAATCCGGACACCAGGCAGAAGCAGCACTGTGGCAGGCCGAGGGTGTTATCTACTACAATACTCCACAAAGCGTCAGGTCGTGCCTTCTGCCTTTCTCCTGGGCAGCTCTCCAGAAAGCAGCAGCAGCACCTTGGCAGCTACCGATGGTCAAGCCAGCTTTCCTCTCCCCGACACAGCTACTGGCTGGGTCTCTTAGCCAGGTTTTTTGGGAAGAACAGATGCCCTGGGTTAGGTGAGCAATGCTGACTCTCACTAGACAGTCTCAGGACCATTTTGCAGGCTGGATGTAGCCCACAGAACAGACCCCCATTCTGAAATGCCTAAAGCAATGGACGCTACAGGATGCACAGGGATCACTGGAGTCAGATTAATGCATGGAACGCACCTAGAGAAGATTGCTGTTGCATGTTCTTGATAAGATCCACAAACCATACAAGAAGGACCTCAGCCTCTGTGTTAGGACCCTTCCAAGCAAAGATGGGGGGCTTCTGAGTCTGCCAGAAGAAGCGAGTATAAGAGAAGTCTTGGTCAAACTTTGCTGGACACAACAGCCGGCCAAGGGAAGAGGAGATGAAGGCTGGGGACAGCAGGCAATTCCATCGATGCTCTGGTCAGGCTGAAGCCATTCCTTACTCCCTTTCGCCCTGCCAGTCAAAGCTGCCTTGGGTTTAATAGCTGCCAAAAGCACTGAATCTGTATCTGCATCTGCACTCGATAGCAGCATTCTTGGATGCAAACATTAGCACTTTACCCTAACCCAATTAATACCTAGTGTTCAGTCACAGCACTGATTAACATGTTGTTCACAGTGATTAAAACATTTCTTCTCCATTACCATATAGTTAAATCCTTGGAAGAGAGCTACAGTTAATGGGATACAGGCAAGGTTGCAAATCGTGGCTGTCACACTTGGGGAGGGGAAGGAAAAACCCCAGCCTTTTTTCCTGCTTCTTCCTCTTCTTTTAGAGTTGCTAATTAAGGGCTGACTTTTTGGGCAGAGAAAGAGGGGGGTGGAGGATGGGGAAAAGGAACTTTAGGTAATTGAAAGAATCCAATTCATGCAAGCGCCCGACTGGTGCTAACCTACATCATTAAAGTTGCCAGCTAACAAACATCAAACACAGGCCAGTATTAATGAAGCAGATGTATTAATTTCCGATTTCTGAGAAAGCTAAGCAACTGGCTGGCTTGCTGGCTTCCTCTGTCTCTCACTCCCTCGCTCTCTCTCCCCATCTGACAGCACTATTAATGATCTTTAATGCCCCACAGGCACTAATGGGTCCCGCTGGGAGTCCAGAAATACTGCAATTTGTATTGAGGATTTAGACATAACAAAAAAAAAAAAAGAAAGAGCCCTCTGCTCTGGGGAGCAGACGCTTGATCAGTCGTTTCCCCCTGTGGAATAGCACAACAGAATAATAAATGACAGCTATGCGATTAAATCAAGCCTTCTGCTTTAAGTGCCAGAGAGTGTGTGATTGTCACTAACAATCTACCGCTTGTTAACACCGCTGGGGTATAAGCAAACAGCAGTCAACACTCCCCCCACCCCCCCAAAATGGAGGCGGTCTACCTATTACTTCATTTATAAATCCATCTATCCTGAGGGGAAACAATTCCCTGTAGGTGTGGGCTGGGGGGGTTGTTGTTGTTGTTGTTTCTAAATAACTTTTGTTATTCACATATGGAAAGCCTGAAGGGAGACGTGGAGGGAAGCCATCTGCTGCCACGTTCAGCCAGGCAACTGCTCCGGCCCACAGGCGCGCGGGACGGCCCCGACAGCCCACAGCAGCGCCGGCCACGCCGGCACCGGACGAGGCTGCCCCAAACTGGCCTCTCCACAGCGGCGCGAGGAGAGAGATGCGTGTCCCTCCCAGCCGCCTGGCAACGCAAGCCAAAACCCGTCCCAGACACCTTCTTGTGTGGCTTAGTTAAGGACAAACTGGGTTTCTCTGCCTTCCTCCCCCTCGTCCCATGTCAGTCCATTAAGGTTTAGATTCTGCTCGTTCTACCCAGCAAAGAAAACACAACGGGCCTTGTAACTAAGGCTCTGCCTTCGGCCATGGATACTCAGAGTGGTAACACACAGACCAAAAAAAGCCCTGGATGGTACAACCCTGGGACCGAGGACCTCCTCCCATTCGAGCGTATCCCCAAACTCCCACCGAGTTCAAAGCAAGCAAGACTGAGCCCCCGGGCTGTTTCCGAATGTGCCAACAGCATGAATATCGGAGCAGGATAATTATTTTTCCTAGCCAAGAGGCAAGGTATTCTGTCTCATAGATACAAACCTTAAATATTACCCTGCTGTTTCATTTAGATGGAGACCAAAGAAAGGCACGACAGCTTATTATCGTGGAGTTTTACGTTCAGATGGAAATATATCAGGGATAAGGTTTTAGCGCTGACATTAGCTGTCCAGACATTTTCATAACACCAATAACATTTGGAATTTCATCTATGAAATTACTCATATCTTAAGCATTTTAGATTTATGGCTTAGACATAAAGAGACTTTTTGACTCCATCCAACAGAAGAAAGCAACAGATGGAGAGGAGGGCTGAGCAATAAAAAAAATCAGGAACATCAACTTTCCCCGCAACAGTTCTTTAAAAATTTGCCTTCATATTTGCTTCCAGCTGAAAAGGAGATGCCGTTACCTACAATTTAACTCTAAATTACTTCTAGATGATGAATGGAATGAGTAAGAGTTTTGGTTTTAAATACTGCTACTTGAATCTGTTTTAACTTCATGAACAGGCTGTTAACTTGACAAAGAGATTGGTGTGCCCGAACTTTCTGTGTGCTAATACACACACACACAGAGCCATTTATTATGTTTCTCCTCTGCTCTCAGAGTTAGGCAAAATACCCTGAAGACCTATAATAAACCCCTGATTTCTTGGAGGAACAATTTAGGTTATTTTTAAATGTAGATCTTAGAAGTTGTAGGATTACTGGATGGGAAGATATCAATCAAGTGATTCAAAATGTCCATTCTCCTTAAGTGAGTGATGGATCTTCTTTCTTCTTGGCTGTCTTCTCCTCTTTTCTGTGTCAGTCACACAACCAGGCTGCTATTCACCCTTCATTCACAATCCTCTGTACCTATAATCTCTGTTATTTTGCTGTCGACTCCTCATGCCTCATTAGGCATGTTTGACACCTGCACCTAATACCTTTTCACTAGCAATGCAGGACAGCTTTTGACAAGAACAGATATTTTTCCACAATGGCTTTAAAGAAGGTCTTCAAGTGTGTACCTTCTGTGTTTTATGGGGTTAATGCGATTTTTCCCCCTTAGTCAATAAACTTACATCTTACTCCACTCTCCTTGTTAGACACAACTGAATTTGCTTTGTCTTGGTTAAAGGCATGTGTGCACACGTCTGCAAGAGGGTAAAACAGCAAGAGTAAAGCAGTAATTTGGGCCAGTGGGGCCTGCATTAAGTACGTAAATCAACAAATGTCTGCGTATCTACGTCTCTATTTTAAAATAATATAAACCTAATTAACATGATAGCTTTTCTATATATAAGTATAGATGACATTACTCCTACAAGAAAACTATCCTATTAATTAGGCTTCAACTGCTTAAAATAGACTACTAAATTACTAGAATTCTTAGACTAATAAATTACTGTACCACTCAAGAGCACGAAACTAATTCTTTTGGGACTGTAATTTCATTTGTTAAAGTGCAACGAATAGTTGCTCGATGTCATAAATGAGCTAAAATCATTCTAAAAGCTACAGGGTCACGAGAAGCCAAATCTGATCCTCCATGCCGCTCGTTTAGGGAGGTCAGCGCCAGGTGCAGAACTCCCCCCTAGGAAGTACCAGCCCAAAACAGAGCAGGTACACACGCTGTGTTAGGCTGCTTGTGCTGTGGCTTGGGGGAGACGGGGAGCCTGGCGTGCCTAAATCAGCCTCGCCAGAGAAATTCCTGCAGGTAATAGTAAATACAAAAGAAGTTTGGAGGCCTCAGTATGAAGCTCTTATTTATGCCGATGACAATGATGACAAAAATCTGAGGATGAAAGGGCATTCCTCTCTCCAACGAGCTTTTCTCATTGCTTATTAGAATAAAAATTGTGAAGGGTAGCTTCTTTTTGGCTTGGCTCTTTTCACTTGCAATTGAGCAAAACTGGAACCGATTCTTCAACACTGTTCAGCCTATCTGTCAAAATACAGCTCTGTTTGTGCTGTAAACCAAGCAAAACCAGCCCAGAGCTACGGGGAAACGTATTCTATCCTTCCGCACCCTGAGCATAGACACATTTCCTCTTACCCGCCCTAACTGAGCTTGGGGTTCTCCACCTGAGGGAATCAGGTCACATGTTTTGAGAAACAGTGATTTTCGTAGATGCCAAGCAAGCTTTTCCTGCAGCTGTTTCGCAGTTCTCTTTGGAGCATTGGAGCAGCTGAAAAGAGACAACAGCGAAGCAGACTGAGCCCTTCCAGCACACCGTGAGCTTGGGCCAAGGGATGCATGTTTCCTGGTTTTTATTCTTTCAAACCATAGCTCTTTTGTTGTTGTTTAATTCCTCTTTCCGGTTCAGTGCCAATGTGAGGAAAGGTTGAAATGGTAACTTTAGAATAATAATAATAATGATAATAAAAAAAATAACAATCCACAGGAATCAAACACAACGATTCCAGCACAGTCCCTCCGCACCCGGTGTGGCTGGTCCTTTAGAAGACCTCCCCTGCTATGTTCTTATACAAAGGAAACTATCTGCTCCCCACATCTGGCATTATATTTGACTGTCCTCACATTAAAATTAAATTCTGATAAAAACGGGCATAAAGGCGAAAGGGTTAGTAGGAGACCGTTCGCAGCAGTATTGATGAGAACAGCTTGCAGCTGGAAGCCCGAGATAACACAGTTTGTCAGAACGCTGTCACACAGCTGCCTGCATAATGAGGTAAGGAAAAAAAAAACGCTCTTTCATTTGTTATCGGTAGAAATCTCTAAAAGAGATGCATCATTTAGAAGTAGCCTGACTAATGGTCAAGTTCAACGGGGATGCAGATGGCATGTGGAAAATATTCCCCACCAGCAAAGCCCTAGGCTCTGTCATCCTTCGCCACCCGCGCGCCGCTGCCCGTGTGAGTGGACAGGCCAGCAAGTACGTCCTTCTGCACAAAAGAGGATCTCAGATGCCGAGCTGGGGTTTTAAACTGTGGCAGTGGTAAAATCCAGTTGTTAAAAGTGATTTTGTTAGAACTGTCACCCTCATGCCTCTCTTTAAAAAGCTACACACTTAGGGCACAGGGTCTTTCTTCGTTTGGGATTAACTCATACCAGCCCCACTGCAGTAAAACGACTCCTAATTCACACCGCTGGCAGAGGAGACTCGGACCCGTAAATCTTTTAAATACGTAAGGCACGTTCTTGCAATGTATAAATTCATTCAGTTAAAAAAAATTGTTTAAAAGCACCATTTTTCACTTCTTTTCCAAGAAGCAGCAGTAGCTCAGAATTCCCAGTCACCGCTCCCGGTGGATCCGGATGGAAAACGAGGAAGACGCACCACAGGAGCTGCTGGAGCTGGGACCAAGGGCCCATCTGGCCCAGTGTCCTGCCAATGACTACTGCAAGAAGGCATCCACCCAAAGCCACCTGCCACTAACCTGTTCATTGGGAGAGCTCTTCCTTACCCCCACTACTCTGATAACACTCAGTCTGTGCGACTCGCACAGGAAAAAAATGTCTTTAAACAGACTTCTGCCACGGATAGTTCCCTCTGATGGACCACATCAGGGCAGGGAGTCAAACAGGAAAACCTCTCATCAATTTATTGCCATCGGACGTCAGATGTCTGGATACAAAATTTGAACCGATCCAAATATTTCCACGTGCCAGTTTGTTATTTGTGCAATGTCACCAAAAATAGCCCTGCGCTCAGAGCACCTGCAGCGGGGGTGGAAGGGTAGGACAGCAACGGAGAGCGAACACTGTCTTCACTTCCCACAGCAAGATGAACTGCGATTTGTTAAACTGGTTTTGACAGGTAAAACTGGGTACGTAAGACACAAAGGAGAGAGGACATCGCACCAAAGATGCCAAATATTGATTGTGACCTTTTGCAGAGAAAGACTTTCCTTGTGCGAACAAGTTGTCTGTGTAGTTAAAAGGCCAAGCAATGCTGAAGGTATTTTTTCTTCCCCTTGCCAAATGTTAATTTGCACCGAGCAATTCACAGGGACTTTACAAGGATCACAGCCTTCCACAGAAATCTCCTTCATACCTCCACTGAATTGTGAAAAACATCTTTTATGATTTAAAGGGAGTTATATGTATTATTTCCTCTGTCTCTCTCCATTTCTAAAGACATCAGAGATGGTTAGGTGATTTTGATGTGTCTCTCCCCTCTCTTTACATTCCTCATGTGTTGCTCATTTTCTCCATTCCATTTGGGTTACAAGCCATCCTCTGTCATGTCCTGTTTCATGATCCTTTACCCTTGTACTCCGGATTGCTGTTGCACTTCAAAAGGGGTTTCTGTCTCACAGAGGAGAGAAACAAGGGCATCTCCAGACAACACTGCACTGATCTACAAAGCTGTTACTACAGCAGAAGAAACTTGCCCTGTTCATATGTGCTACATTAGCTTCTGCAAACACCAGAATAACAAACATACCTTATTTTAAAAAGGCTTTTTTTCCTTGCTATCTTTCTAGACTTTTTGAAAGATGGATATAGATTTGAATTAATTTTATTTGTTTAAAATTTTTAGTTTTGAAGCAATGCATTTCTAAAAAGGGAAAATAAGAGGAAAACCAGGAAAACCGCACACAAAAATAGGAAAATGGCATGACTAAAACCGATTGTGGTTAAAGAATGACAATGTAAAAGCAACAGAAACGAAAACTTCATATTAAAGGGAGGCAAAGTCAATACAAATTCTGAATCATTGAAACAGCAACACAAAGCCCCCCTCCTTTCAATCAAATCTTGCAGACACTTCCATGCAAGTCCCTAATTCATGCTGCTCCCCGGATTTTTGCACTTTCCTTTATCGTGAATGATGCCCTGACTCTGCAGTACCTTCCACTATTCCACTTCTGGACGGAGCTATGCTGGCTGCAAGAACAGTTTCAGCGCGGTTTACAGACAAGAAGAAAATACCATGTGAATCCATGCTAAGGTTGCGCCCAAAAAATCTCTTGCACCGTCTATTCCACCGCCTGCAGCCTGCACCCAACCCATCCATGCTGGACTTCACAGTTTTAGAAAAAATCCTGCGGCCTGAGTACCTCTGCCTCTGAGCTTGCCTTTCCCTACAGACCTGACGGAGGCAGCGGGGTGGAAGCCTCTGGAACTGGGAAATGTGACTTTGCTTCTGCTGCTGTTGCGCTTCACGTCTCCTCACGCAGGAGGCAGAGCAGGAAGGGGGATGCGGGCGGTATGTGCGGACAGGGTGATGTTGGCCTGGAGTGGGGCACGCAGCCCTTCCAGCACAGACACGCCCTGCACCATCTCCCAAACCCCAAAGTCCAAGGGCAACATGACAGCTGGAGCTCCTCGAGACCGTATGAGCTACTGCCCTGGGCATGCTTCGTTCCCGTGGAATTTCTACCCACTAACTTTGAGGTGTGCTTTCTCTGCCTGGCAAGCATAGCACTTGTTGAGATCACAGGGGCGAGCTGAACTGCGTGTAGGTGTGATTTAATGCTCCAGTGAGCTCTAGCACTCACTCAGCCCCTCACTGCAGAACAGAGACTCCCATTTTCCTCTATTGACACTGATGCATGTTGCCTTTGGGACAAAAGTGTGGAAACGGGCTCACATGAAAGGAAAGGCACAATTACAAACAAGTTCTACGTATATATTTTAAAGATGGTATCTGGGAGTTTAATCAACTTCCTGCATCAATAATACCGTCTCCCTGTAAAATCCCTGTGGGCATGGCAATCTGGTGGCCACTGGCCGCTGCAGGCAGCCCTTGGGTGAACACGGGGCAGTGGAGAGGACCAGCGTGGCAGGACTGCACGCCGGCTGCATGCAGGAGCGCTGCAGAGCATCAGGAGAAGGCTGTTCTTCCATTGCAACTCATGGATTAGGAAAAGGATGCCAGAAAAACCCTGTATCACTTTCTCCCCCGCCTTAGGCCATTGTACCCACTACTGACATTTGTCAAAAGTCTGGTCGAGAAATGCAAAGATTCCCGTAACGCTGGTGAATCTACAGATCTTGAACAGTAACCTGTCCTCTATTCATCTGATTTTCAGCAGTGAGCAATAGCTGTTAGTATCTAAAGCTTGTCTGCACAACCTGTGTGACACCACACCTCCACAGCTCTGCCCTTCCTGCTTCACAGCAAAATAAATCACCCGCTCCCAAGGTCCCCACCTACGGCCGGAGGCAGACTGACTCCCTGCCGCACCACAGCTGGCTCCGGTGGCAGCAGAAACTTAACGCAGCTCTAAGTTACCTTGGCAGCCATGATTTACAACAGTATTTCAGTGAATCTAATCAGAAGTGTGAATACTCCCCTCCTATCTGGCACACATCGTTGGCGTTCTAATTATTCACACATTTTGGCAAGCATTATGGTGTTCCCCTACCAAGCTCCTAATCCCTGCAGATCAGTTAAAATAAATGAAAGAGAGAATCAAAAGGCACTTAAAAATTCAACGGTTCTCTAAATGGGTTTGAACAGACTCCAGATTATCAGTGGTTGCAGTTGACTAGCACTTAAAATTAGGCCCTGCCTCTCCTCCACACCTCACATTTCCCCTTCTCATTTAAAGGAACTGTCTGCTATTCCGATTCCTGGATGCACCAAAATGTCTAAATGAGTAAAAAAGGAAAATCTATGCGTATCACCTACACTCAGTATACACCGCAGAACTCTGAGGTTTGTAATCTGCATTTGAAGCTATTAACTGCAACAAGAACGGATCACAACGTGGAAAACAATTATCGAGTGTGCCAATTCAGGAAAGCACGGCAACAACCCAAGTTTTCCTTCTGTTCTTTCTGTGTGGAAGGAATGCCCCAACACCGGCGGATGAGTTGCTGTCTTACGAAAGAAATGTAACACTGAGATCTACCCCATTTGCAGCCATTGAAGATGTATTTTCCCTCCCGTAGTGCATTCCTCCTCTAGCCTGCATAGGAAATCTCTGCGGAAGAGACTTCCTAACTGTGCCATCCTTTCAGTCCTTTTACTCCCTACAAGCAGACGTTTTGCCTGCTCTCTCCCTAAGTCCCCTCCGCGCTGCCACAAGTCCTTTCCCCCAGCACACCCCAGGAACGCAGGCTTCATCCCCAGTTCACCCAGCACTGTTCCGCTCCAGCCGCCGGCCGCAGCCCTGCCCCTCGGCCTCCCCCTCGCAGCCTCCCGCTCCTTCCCGCACGCGATTTTCTGCTCCGGCTGCTCTCGGTGACCCCGTGAGCAGAGCTGGGAATACACTCTAACCTCTCCACTTCAGGTAGTTTAGCATTTAGGTCTCCAAGCCAGTTTTCTGGTGGACCTACCGTCACTCACACACACATCTGCACACACATCCACGCCTGCCCTGTCATATTTTTATATTTCACCATGTTGTTTCTCAGCCAGCTATTTACGAGAGAAAAGACTGCTTTATGCTGTGCAGCTCTTTTCCTTCTCCCTTACTCGCTCCCAGGTGCCCTGTATAACTGTGATGCTTTTGTTACGGCACCGGCATCATACCAATAAAAACAGCACCCACACATGTCTATTTATTAAAGACTCCAACTATTTCTGTACCTCTGCGCTCTGAGGAAACACCAAAGGAGCAAAAATGTTGATGTTTCACACATATGAAATGACACAGGACAGGTCAGCGCCTCGAAATGACTCTTTCTTAGGTGTCACCGTGGAAACGGGCCAAGACAAACCTCCACATCACTAACAACAAGGGTCTTGGAGTGACACTCACAGTGAAATGCAGAACTAAAAGGAACGGGGAAAATGTTAATGAACACCTAGACACTAATAAAAAGGATGTTTTCATGCTTTTGTGTAGTCTGCAACAATGAGAGACTAATCTCTCATTTGGTGTAAATCAATACAGTATCAAGCTCATGAGGATTTTGCAGATTTACACTGCATGAAGATCCGTACGGTATTGTTCTCGGTTTCCACTTGCTAGGAAGCAGAGATGGAAACCGTTGGTCACGCCTCAGTAACGCAGCAGCTCCAGCTCACCGGTGGCTGCAGGCCTGGTCTAGAGGACAGGAAAGCAGGAAAGCAGAAAAATTGGAAAGTCAAAGATGAGGACAGGGGGCAATGGGAGTGAAAGCGTGACATACAGCATCTGAGGGCTTTTCCCACATGCACAGTCTCCTCCGAGCTCTCCTAAGACGGCCTTTTTGTCTGGCAGTTTTAGTAGAACGTACCCACTCAATGACAAGAAGTTACTCACACAAACATTCTTTTCTTGAATGCTCTGAATCTTTTGAAATCAGATTGTAAAGGCGTTAATATATCCATTTATATTTACAAGTAATTTAATTATGAGGGCAAATGCTGTTGGCAACATCTAACTTTCAGGCTTCCATGTACATATTTCCACCAAGTAACTAGTCTCTATTCTTATTTTTAATGCTATTTTTTAATATTCATCAGAGGTCTGTTGTGTTAGGCACAGCGTAGCCAGAGCATTAAAGCCGAGGTTTTAAGCACTGAAGTCTTTACAGATTAGGGCCCCAATAACATGGCTTTTACGAAGCCTATACCCCATATCCCAGCCAGCAGCATATCCTTGCAGAATCTGGTTGACCTGAAGAAGAAAAGCCAGGGAGTGATATGGGGACAACAAGGAAGCAGTGGCAGCAGTTACAGGTAAAGCACACAGAGGGACCACGTTGCCATTACTGTTGCCTAAAAGCCCCATCTTTGTGGTCTTCTACAAGTACAATATCCCACTGTTTTATGGCAGAGCGCAGTTGTGAGGAAAGTAATTTCTTCTTCTTTGGTCTTCAAAACCAAATTACATTATTTGTCCTCTTGCAGCTTGCATAAGGCCAGCAAAACCCCATGAAACCGGTGTACATTCCACATTGTGCGTTCCAGTTAATATGAAAGCATGTGATTGTGCGTCCACAGATCTGGTATGAATTATTGCAGAACAACATTCCTCTTTTACGAGTGCAGTCAAAACATTCAGGAGAGTTAAATTTTCTTTTTAAGATGCACTCAATTCTAGTAGACCCTCTCATAAACTCCTTCTGGAATGATTTTTTAAGATTGTTAGCAACAGAACAAAGTTATCTAGAACACATCTGTATTAAAATTGAACCTAAATAGATTGTTAGATAAGATACATTAATGACTTGTATTTACACAGTGGCTCAAAGTGTTTCACAAATATTGATGAATTAAAGCCTCATGACAGACTTGCAAGCAGGACAATGTTAACATACCCTATTTACAGACGGAACTGTAAACTCTGTCAAGAGATATTCAGAGATTAAATGATTTGCTGAGGGTCAGAAAGTCACCAACAGCACTCTGGAGTCACATGCTGGCACCCTCGTCACAACGCGCTGTTCCCGTTAGGAGCGCCCAGCCGCAAACACAAGCACGCATAAAACCCGACTTGACTCCATGAGGTAACCACCGCATCTACAGGCTAGAAGAACGCAGGCTCTGCTCTTGTTTTTCCTCATTACATCCTATTTAGTTTGCAAACAAGAATAAAAAATAAATCAACACAACAAACAAATAAATAAATAAATAGATTTGCCTGCTGAATGGCAGTGGGCTTTATTTATGTTCTCTGCACCAGAAACAATGGCAGCCTATTATCTGCCCCTCAATATGATAAATGTATGTAAACTGGAAAAGTCTATAGCTCATAACAGATAACGGTTTGTACCTTTAGTGTCTTAAAGCAAGGCAACTTTATGCCATAAACGATTCCTTGTCTAGCAATAATGTTACATTACATGTTCTCAGGGAGAAAACGGAAGAGAAAGGGAAGGGAAAAAAACCTCAAGTTATTTGGCTAAAAACGCACAAGTTCTTGTAATGTATTCATCAGATGCACCGCGATGTCCAGCACGTCTGAGGGATTCTGGGAGTTCTCTCAGTAGCTGACAAACAACACCACAATGCTATCGTTGGACTGGACATAGGGTATTCCCCCACACGCCTGGTTCGTTATTGGATGTTTCTGACTCATTTACTCTTATTTTGCATTTTCTTCGGTTATCTGTGCACATTCAGATGTATTTTAAAATGGTGGTGGTGGGTTTAAACTGAAAGAGGGGAGATTTAGACTGGATATAAGGAAGAAATTTTTTACTGTCAGGGTGGTGACACGCAGGCCCAGGTTGCCCTGAGAGGTGGTCGATGCCCCATCCCTGGAAACATTGCAGGCCAGGCTGGACGGGGCTCAGAGCAACCTGATCAGCTGAAGATGCCCCTGCTCAGTGCAGGGGGTTTGGGCTAGACGGCCTTCAAGGGTCCCTTCCAGCCCAAACCATTCTGTAATTCGATGATTTGTAAAGTCTTCAATGGCCAAGGGCCTTCCCTGGAAAGCAAATGCGTGCGACCCTCCCAAAACACTGCCACGAGGAGGTGCTCACACCACGCTCCCCATTACACGCCTCAAACAGGCAAAGGAGGTTAACACAGAGAGAAATGAACTCGAATCACAGCAAAACGTGCTAAAGAGTCTCACAAAACTCACCACGGAACAGCCTTCAGAGTGACTGGCATGAACCCTGGCCTGGTATAAGCTGAACCCACAGGCAGCAGCCAAACATCTGGGCCACAGGCAGTCCGTATCTCTGCACGCGTTCTGCGAGGCGATCCGTACGAGTTCGAGCTCCTGCGTGAAACTCCAGGCACCGCACGCACTGTTGCGTGGCAGCAACGCAACAGATTGAGCACAAACACCCCAAAGGTTCTTCCGGACAAAACCCATTTTAAGGAAAGACCCAGGGAGATGTATTTGCGTGACGTCTCCTACAGACCACAAACTCAAACCAAGGCAACCTCAGTCTCCGCACAGCTCGGTCGCAACCCAGAACCAGACTCCGCGGTTCTGGGCAAGGGTTGTACTCCATGATCTCCTCTGATCTGCTCGGGGACAGTTACACTTCAATCTCTCTCTAACTTTGTGTGTTGCAAGGGCAACGCTGCTGCCATGGAGGCACGGCAGGACGCCCACCCCGCGCGGCGGCGGCCGAACCTCGCTCTTAAGGCACCGCTTTGCGCAAGACCCTCAGCGGAGGGATCCCTGCATCTGTCACACCCGCGGCGTCTGACTCCTCTGCGCCAAACAAATGGGCTTGATCACAAACCCAGCTGCACTTTTTGATAGAAGCTGCAATTTTAAAACACTGCTTGCCTTTTCTTCTATGTGGGGTTTTCTTTTCTTCTTTTTTAACTTGGCAAATGCCATGGCGCACTCTCATTTTCGATTTTAATGGCTAAAGATATGCACGCAAAAAGCATCCTAATTACTGCTTTCCTGGCAGACACAGCCATTTCCTTGGGTTTTTATTGCCATTAGTTTTCCTCACCGATTTATCCTTAGCTACTCTCTTCGCATCTTCCTCGCCTCCCCTGAGCCCCTTCCTCCTCGCTTCTCAAGACTTGTCAGCACGCCTCCAATCCCCAGGAGAGATTGAAGGCCTTGTAAAACCCACTGCGCAAACAAGCATTCCTGTTCATTTATCACATTTAGCATGCGCACTTCCACACTCATCAAAACCAAGCCCGAGCTCGCTAAGTCATTTCCCTCTCCCAATTACAAATTAGTCCATTAGGCTGTCTGCAGTAGGCCCTCTGTTGCATCTTGGTAATGGCTTCTGAGATTTCCATCATAATCGTAATGGCTCCCTGTGCAGCCATGAGGGCAGATGGAGGCCGCTCGTGGGTAATGAGGTATCACACTACCAAAGGGCACAGCTCTGGGCTCATTATTTAGTCTTGGCTGTTTTGTGAAAACAACAACAAAGGTAAAATGCTGAAGGGAACACTTTAGCATATTAAATTAACACTTCTTGAAATTTCTCTCTGTAAACATGCCATATTTTTTCTTTATGAAACATCCCATGTGCCTGAGCGTGCGACGCGAGGGAAGAGGGAGGAGGGGAGAAGTGACCATGGAGACGGTGTGCGCTGCCACGTCCCCGCGCACGCAGCACGGCTCTCCCCCGGCGCTGCGGACACCGGGCCGGGCAACGCGAGCACAGCCCCGGGGCCCTCGGCTGCCCACGGGGCTCGCCACGCTCAGCCCTTTCCTACAATCCCACCCGTGGGTTCACACGGGAGCTGCTCAGCACTGACCACATTGTTTGAGCTCGAAAGGCGTCATTTGTCTGTGAAGGCAACACCTCCAAGGGACGCATCTACTGGGGAGGTGAGCTGGTTGGACTGCCTGGGTCCAGCCGCTAATGCTGGGACTTGGCCATACGGCTGCTCCTTCCGCAACACAGGCTGGATGGTATCTAATCTGCCCAAAGCTGTGTTCACCCCTAATGAAGACGGCACCCGAAGAAAACCAGGCAGTGACACCTGGTGAGGCCACCCTCCGCTGCCTCCCCGGCGGCTGAGCAACTTCTCGTGCAGAGAGAAGCAACGTTTAAGACAAGCAGGTTGAAATCAATATCAATTAGACAGCCTTTGAACATCGCTGCTCTCTTTAGGTTTTGTGTATTGGATGTGAACTGTTGCTAATTTGACTTCGTTCCCAGCAGCGCAACAGCGTTCAAGATATCAAATCCTACTGCACACTGGAAGTTACGGACAGTGTGGATGAAGGCTCTCCCTTCTCACTGGAGCTGAGCTGCGTTTGTTTTCCTTATAGAGTTTTTCACCCATCTGAGATCCTGAGACTACAAGCAGGGCAGCGGTAAGGCCAGAGGCAGAGCCGTAATGCGGGTGGGAGAGGGCTCCGGGAACTCATGCGGGGAGGGGGATGGGAAGTTTTCGTCCCTCTCCCTCACGCCACTTCAAATGCTGCTACAAGAGTGAGTCTGCGGGAGAACAAAAATGTAATAAATGTCTTTATAGGTCTGGCACCTTATGGAATTTGCCTAAATGTCAGCCAAGGCACACACAGGAAAGAGGCAAATCAGTCAGTGACAGGAAGGATTTTCACACACCTCGCTCCTCTGGCAGGGTGCACCCCGCCTGCACCCCGAGAGCTGGGAGACGCGGGAGCCCCCTGACAGCTCTCTGCCAGTGCCCTGAGCGACCGAGCAGCACCTCCTGCGCCCCTTTCCCAACGTCCTGGTGGCCCTGGCCGTGTCGTCTGCGCCAAAACACATTTCTAGATGTAAGATAGCGAGTGAAGATCGAAAAACACGTTTCACATTTGAAATACTGTTTGCGTAGGAAAAAAGAAGAAAGCCGGACCACTGATTCTCTAAGAGGAGTGCAAATACAAAGTTAGCAGGCGGACTGCTATCCGACTCCGCTTTGGTGAGCAGTAAAACACAAATTTATGAGCTGGGTTTTGTTAAAGTCGGATATGGATTTTTGAAAATGAAAAGGATGGATGGGGGGATGGCAGTAAGACATTTAATCAATGTCATAAAAATGTAACATTCATTGGTCTCCTAAAATGAAATTAATAATCTGTGTAGAAGTATCATTAAGAGATAAGTGACATTTTTAGGCTTTGATTTGTAACTTGCAACAAATCTTACTTCCACATATTTCAAACATTCTTAGTGATATCCATCTTTATTAAAACATACCAAAACCTTTTCACCTCAGCTAGAGTGGCCCATCAAGCATTTTTTCCCCAGCATAATATCTTTAAGTAAAAAGATACATTATCAGGCACAGACTTTCCAGTAATGAAGGCAGGAAGAGACATGCTCCGTACCATATTCAAATTAAATCAGGGATTTCAATACTCCCTGATTATCAGGAAGTCTTGTCTTTCACTAATAAATTTCTCCTTCATCCCATGCACAGGCTTTCTAAGCTCTCTCTGAACTGATCAGACGTTTCATTGTATGCAGAAGGGCAAAAATAAGGCGTGTGCGTGTGGGGAGGAGGAGTGTGGGGCGGGGGGATAAAAATTAGGCAAGTCTGTTAGATAAATGATTGGAAATACCACATGAAAAGGCAGCCTTATAGGAACACAAATCTGATTCACATGCCCTGCTGAATTTAGCAGGATTTGGGGGCAGGAGTAGCTAATCTACAGAGGCTTATTCTCCTTACATTTAACGTCAAGGTATTTTGCATTGAAGTATTTTCATACATTTTAATGGAGCTACCTCTGATTTGCACCAGCTAAGTGAGATGAGAAACCAGAGTCCAGAGCACAGACTACTACGCAGCATCCCTCAGACAGGAGGGGAGGTGACACGCTTCCTCTCTCCCCTCTGCCCTGCCCTCCGCCTTTTTAAACATAAGGCACAAAAGGGCACCAGGAAAGATATTTTGTGGGGTTTTCTAACCAGCAACAGAATCGCAATCGACTCGTCCAACCGGGAGAGCGTGCATCTTCTCTTTGTGGATCCCTGTCAAACATTTTCTAATTAAGCTGTTTCCATTTTCACTGTGGGACAAGAGGAGGATGGCAGCAGGGAAAAGTTGGTGAGAGTTATCACTGTACACATTCGGAAGTTGCAGAGATAAAGGTTCACCCCCATGTTGTGGCTGCGACAACAGTAACAGATAGAGTCCCCTGCTGAGACCCAGCCTGCCGGAGCCGGGCGTATCGTCCTTGCCTCAAAGAGAACAGAGGATGAACAGAAAAGGGAGATAAAGAAAGTATCACAATCCTATCTATAAATGGAAACTGAGGCACAGAGTGATGCAGTTCTTTGCCCCATATCACAAAGCTGCTCTACATCAAAATCAAGTGGTGCACCTAATTCTCCGAAGTCCCAGTAAAGTGCCTTAATCAAAAAATGCTTCAGGGCCTAGAGAGAATTGTCCTTTATATTAATTATCCTTTACGTTGAAGAGTCACTAGGAAAGTGTTCTTGCTTTTACTACTAGGCCAACTTCCAAAGGGTCCCACCTAATAAAACATTCAAAACTTCACAAGGGATTTTTGACCAATTTTGGTACCACCTTTGATTCTAATTGTATTCTCCCACAATTGCTCTAGCATGTGGGAAAAGGACACTTTTATTTATACAGCTAAATCTGTGCAAATTTAGTACCCACGTATGAGGGAGTTTGGTGTCACTATTATCCCCATACTGATGTCCTTCTCGCACTTAGCCCCATTTGGATTCAAAGTAACAATTTCAAACAAAATGTCCAATAACATTAAAGATCACAAGAAATACCTGACCATTTCCAAATATCACGATGTTATTTTTACACACGCCCAAGGGCTTTGAGAACGGCTCAGGCTGCAGATCTGCAGGTTTGGGTGTAATTAGTCTGGAGTCTCTCTGAATTTGGCATTATTTTACTCCTAGGAGAAAGCTATACACATCAGTATAAACGGACACATCTATCCACCACTTTCACAACCTTCCCAGCTAGAAAGCCTTAGGCTGCCCGTAGTTAGCTGCCTTCACAGCTTCCGAGTGGGCTCCCATGGCCACCTTGGGAACGTCACTGATAACTGATTGCAAACGGACACACACCGATTTCACACTGTCAGAAAGGGCAGGCAGCTGCCCCGTTTCATTCTCTACCTCTGAAGTACCACCTAGTGACAGGTATGGAAAATGATGACTTGGTAATTCACACTATATCCCCTTATTCTAATTTTTGCGTACCTTGCTTTTCCTTGGAATTATTTACCGAAAGAAAAAAACAAAGGCCCCTCCCTTTGAGAAGGTTAGGTCTGCTCAAGCCCACAGATTTTAACCTCATAAATATTCCCAGCTATAAGATCTTATTAAGAAGGTATGTCTCCCAAGAGCATAAAACCATCAAGCTGTAAATTTTATTTAATTTCCCATGAGATTTCCTAGCCTCATACATATAATTAGAGTGCAGTATAGAGCACTTTTTGTGTTTTGTCAATAAATCACTAGGGAACAATCAACGTTTAAGAGGACAAGCTTTAATGATTTTTCAGACCCCTAAGCAATCATGCCTGCTACAGTGGCAAGCTGGTCTTTAACTTTCTCTAACTAGGACTGCGGACTGTAATGTTAGATAGGGTCCCAAACACTTAATCCTATTAGACTCCGCAGCCCAGACAATCATAGCTTACACCCCAGGGACATATTGATTTTGATTTGGTTGACAGATAAGACTAGCCAAGCTACTGTAGGCTATGCTTTATTAAGTGTTTACAAATTAAATATCTTAAGGTCTGTAACAAGCACAACTCTGCCGCACAGCCAACTGCAGATTTGCAATTACCTGCGCAGATGGACAAAAGATGACTCTCCATCAATCACCCAGAGCACATCTCACCGTCTCAGCAGCACCGAGGGCAACCAGTCAAGAGGCACCAGCCTGCTCCTCACCCGGAACATGCAAAGATGCAAGGCGCTCATCTCCCTTTCAGTACAACCTCTTGAGAAATTGAAGTCTTCTTGCAAGACTTTTGTTTGTGATGAAATATCTCAGGAATGTCTTTGTCAGGAGGAACTCATCAGGGTGTATTTTCAGTATTGAGCCATGAGAGAAATTGTGTCATATTTTTTTAAAATGGCAACACTCACCTCACTTACTTTGCTCTCTCTATTCTTTATCTTAACTCACAAACTGAGTATTTTTTCACTGCCTATAATTTCCATGCTGTTGCTATTTGTTCGGTCTAATTCAGCCTACCCGGGTACTCTTGGAAGTTCAAACCATTCTTTCATATGCAGATCGTCTGTGACTTTTGGAAAGACGATCCCATTCTGTGTTACAAAAAACCATTAGATATTGTAGATGATTTAGAGATAAAATGCATACAATCAAATTCTTTCTTGCATGCAAACCATAAAATAACTTTTACACCTGGGAGAGCTGAATGAGTATATTTCTGGTTCGGCACTATTTTACCCTTGACTTTGCACTGATGTCAATGACAGAAGGAGAAAAGGAGCTGCAGAGAATTGGATGCAAAGAATTCATAAAATTACTGAAAGGAAATCTCTGAACAAAGTGCCTTCCCGAACTACACACTGCATGGTAGCATACAGAACTGCTGGGGTCAACAGATAGGACGGTATTGCTGCACCCTGAATTACCCTTGTGATCTCAAGTGGAAACCATCTTACAGGCACTGAACGCACATTAAACACTTGAGCTTTTCGTCGTATAATTTGATAATCACACCAACTACACTATCAGGCAAAAGTCTCCCAGGTACTTTCAATATGTTAATGAACCAAGATTTTATCTATAGTCTTATACAGCTTGCACAAATCTATAAATAGGCTTATCTCAGGGTTATTGCTGTTATAAATTAATTATGGAAATGTCAACCAAATCAGGTACACGCCAAAGGAGTAATGGGGAGAGCAGTGATTTGCAACAGAGGATTCAGATACTGGGTGACCTGCATGAAGGGTTCACAGCCTCTGGCGGCATTCCACAAGCTTCGGGGGAATTTAACCTTGAAGAATACACTTACAATCGGTTTTCGTATGAGTAATTGACAGTGGCTGAAGAAGTGAACTGAGTTAGGGAAGAGTTATTGCACTGTTTTCTTTTAGGAGCTCATTCCTTAAGCCACAATCGTTTCTTTTTGGACACTAGGAGCTACAGAGTAAAGGGCTTGTGGCTTTCAGTTTTGTATTTGTTTGGAGGTTTGCTGGGGGAGGAAAGGTGAGGGAATGGAGATTAGGAGCCCTGATGTAAATTACTTTTACCAAACTATGCCAAAGGTATGTCTAGGAATGAAATACAGTTATTTGAAAGGAAAAATTCAAACAAATAAAAATTGTTATCCCACTTAGATTTGAATATCTATCTGTTTCTCAGGATAACAGAAGTATGTGACTCCTGAAGAAGAAATTTCATGTGTGCATCTCTGCATTTACACTAAATCTAACCCAAATGGCACTCTAAGAAGGTTGAGAGATCTGTCAGAGCACAACAGCTACTTAAATCCTAAATGCCATATTACTTCTACTATTTATTCTTTATACCGTGATGGGACCTGTGAACCCTGTCTGTGGATAAGGACTCTCACTACATCAGCTGCTTCACAAACCGAACAAAAAGATGACACGTGCCCCAAACACCTAGTATTCAAAAAGGAAACCTTCTTTATCTTGTGTAGTTAATACCCATCCTTGTTATTTGATCTGAAGACATTTTTAGAAGAATTTTCTTTTATTTCTGCTTTTCTTCTCATTCTTATAATAGGTTGGTATCAGTTGAGGGAAAAAAGTAGGGCATTAGCGAATGAAATACCACATCATAATGTGCCAGCAATGCTGAAGTGGAGGTATGTTAAAAATCTACGCATATTCTCTCAAGATCAGAAAGTTTAATGCAATGAGCTGTTGATCATATACAGTTAAAAAAAAAAACAGAAAAGAAAAAAGAAAGCCCCACTTTTACAGTGATTAGTATTAGCAGTGTCTGAGTCTCTAGTCCTATTCTGCTATAGCCAATCTAAAGTTATTACAGAACTCATCCCGAAGTGCTTGCAAAAAACAGAATCTCCTTCGCTAGGAATTTAGATATTCTTCTGGGTAACAGAATTCTGTCTCCCACCTAGGATCTACTTCTGTGTGACTGAAAGAAAAAATGAATTTGTGAAAGTCGTTGCTTCTAGAATATCAAATAATCTCCAGATACTTGTAGATGCTTTATTCTTCTGGCTACATCAATATAAATAGATTAAACAAAATGCTTTCTACTGCTAGCTAGGACACGGTGCTCTGGCTGGTCAGATATAGATCTGATTGTAACGATCCGGGGGCCTTGTGATCTGCAGGCTACATTCTTACAGTTCACCCCTCCTAAGCAGGAGCTACAGAGAGTGGCCAATGCAATGATAACCAGATCGACCATTTATCAGCATGGTACTCGTCTCATAATTGCTGCCCACCTCAAATACCAGGAATCAATCAAAGTCTCAGACTGCAAGTCTCAAGATGCTTTACAGAAATGACCAAATTGCTAAAGGATGTACCTCTCTCAGCTGGAGGAGAACACTGCCAAGCAGGCAGAGTCTCCAGCAATATTAGTGCTAAGTAAGAAAATGTCTGGGAGAAGGACTGAGATTCCCTCTCTAACACCCTTATTGCCACACTTGGCATGTGGGAAGACAAAATTAGAATCACAGAACCACAGAATGGTTTAGGTTGGAAGGGACCTTACAGATCATCTCGCTCCAACCCCCTGCCACGGGCAGGGACCCCTTCCACCAGCCCAGGGTGCTCCAAGCCCCGTCCAGCCTGGCCTTGAGCACTGCCAGAGAGGGGACAGCCACAGCTTCTCTGGGCAGCCTGGGCCAGGGCCTCAGCACCCTCAGAGTAAAGAATTTCTTTCTTGTATGTCCAAAGATCTGGTTATCTCAAAGCAAAATATCACTGAATTTCTTCTTCTTAACTCTAATGAAGACCTGGATAGTAAGACATGAAAGAAAGAAGCTGACTGAAATAAAGACTGTTCTGCAGGCCAGGAGGCAGAAAGGAACACAGCTGTCCACAAGCTGTTTCTGGACTAATTCTATTTGGATGGATTCCTCCTTGGTGCCACAGGAGCAGCCTACAGCCTGCACACTACTTAAATACAGATTCGCCCTCTGAACTATGGTGGAAACAACATTTGAGTGGTGCTTAAGACTCCTTGCTGTCCCTCTGCACTGAATGAGCTCCAGCCATGCCACATGCTTGCCCGTACAAGACAAAAGCCACACTTTGGTTTAAATACCAGAACTGTGGAAGCTACACAGGGCAGCGAACGTTTTGTGAAATTCTGCACTGCAGTATCTGCTATGGGTCCTTTTCATTAAAAATTAAAAGTTATATTACAGATATTAAATTCATATCTACCGACTGCTTAATATTCTGATTAGATAATTGACTCAAATTCTCAGTGAAAAAGTTACAGCATGAGGCAATTTTCAACAAATGAAATTCAATTTTAAGGATTTTGATAAAATTATAAATGTTTCCTGAAAAACAACTATGATTTAGAAATATACCTCCTCATTCTACTGCAATCGTGCACCATCATCTCAGCGAAGCTTTCAAACAAAATCTGTATGAAGCTTGTTCACTTCCTCCAGCAACAGTGTGGGATGCACGAAATGAAGCAAGTAACCTCTGGTTACCTTGTCCTGACTTCTGCTTTACACAGCAAATGGTCAATCTTTCACTCAACCTCTACCCACTTCTTTTTCCTTCGTGCCTACAGATCTTTAAATAAAACCCCATAAGATTAGCGTGCCTCGCAAGAGACATTACCACCAAAATACGTGCAGCTCTCAAATCGTATTATAATTTCTAGCAGTGTCGTAGTGCTTGTGGATGCCAACATGGCAGGCAGTATTAGACTGTCCTGTGATCACTTTCCATAACTTCTGGCCATAGACACGCGATGAAGGCTCCAACTTGTTGCTGTCCTGGCAGCTGCACAGCTGTACTCTTATGGAAAACATTTAGAGAATAACCTGTGATGAGGATTCAAGGAGCCTGGAAATATAGATTAAAATATCACCTCATACTCCTGATCTCCCCATTTGCTGCTCCTAAAATTTTAACTAGGTTGAACTGGGCAGACATACCCGTGGAGAGTCTGTGTGGAGATTGATCATACTCCATTCGCAACGACCTGGTCAAAACTACTGCTCATAAACGGAGCAGGGATTTGCTAACTATGCAGCTTTGGGGCCAAGCCATTATGGCTTATTCAAAACAGGCTAACAAGTACTCTGGTTACATCCTGGAATTCATAAAACTTCTGAAAGTGTTATACTGGTCTTGTAAAAGTGGAATGTGTGCGTAGTATATTCTAAAGACATCTAAATGTTAAGTATTTCACAGAAGGCTGTGGAAAAAGCTTGTCTTCCCCCCCCTCTGTTTTGACATTAAATGCTATCCATGGATAATGAAAAGCAGAGATGTACAGGCCTGCATACCTAGGCCGTCAAACTATATTAAAACAAAAGATCAGCCTAAGGTTGGGAAGAGTGATCTTCATTACAACAGATCCCACAGACAGCACAAATCTCCTAACCAGCAGAGAGTGGTAGAAACTATGGAGCTTTATTCATGATATCCAGGTGCTTCTAGGTCCTGATCCAAAACCACTGAAAAACCTTCAAAAGATTTCACTGGGCTGTGGATCAGGTTTCTAGCACGTACAACTATACTTAGGGTGTTTGGGGACCTGATGAATGATTAATATCGCTACTGACCTGGCTGAGGCAGCAAGACTCGCTGTCTTCTTGAAATGGGGGCTTGGACAGTGGTTAAAGACTTCTGAAATGTAAGGGAGGAGTGCTCTTTTCCATCTCTTAAGAATAAAGGAGGATCATACGGATGCACTGTTTATCCAAGCTAGGAAAGCATCGAATCCCCTTTATTCTTTTCAGAAAACGACAGGTGAAATACATTTCCCTTATGGCTCTAGACTAGCTAGAAAAATGGAATGAATAAACATGAAATGTGGAAAAAGGGGAGAGTCCATGCTATTGCACCATGGTAAATGAGGCGGTGAAGACAGACTTCAAACTGATATTTTCCATTAAAAAATACACTTCCACCTTCTCTGACAAAATACAGTTCACTGTCATTTAGACCTCACCAGCAGCTCTAAAGGAATGCGGAATTAACTGCCTTATGATGAAATTTTCTGGCTGACCCAAGCCAGAAAAAAAAGAGTCAGAGACATCAGATGAAGAGAGAGAGTCCAGCTAACCCAGCATCAAGCCTTGCCCTGAGGATGCAGTCTCCAGACACACGCACACATCCTGTCAATGGGAGAAGATCCATCTGATTCTCAACAGCTTCATGAGGCTGTTTTATTCCTTTTATTCCCCCAAAAGCCACAGTGCTGTGCTGCAACTGGCCAACCATGTTCTAATTAAGCAATAGCACTTTCGGCACAGACTATTTCCTGGGGATTAATGACCAACAGAGAAGCGGCTGATGATCTGAGGCCCATTAATGCCAGTTAGTCATTCATCCCCAGCTACACCCTGCATCGAAGTCATTACAGATACTACTAGATTGGGGTACAGACTCCTTGTGCGGATACTTATCGTTGGTTTGAGTGCTCGACGTTGCCGTTGCAAGGCTTTGCTATTGCTGAGGGAGAGACAGGCGGACGTAACATTTCTGACTACGAAGGCTGAAGCCTCAGAACACCAAACTTCCTCTATGAGTTCAGATAAGCTCCCTAATCTCTCTGCAACTAAATCACATCACCCTGAAAGGGAAAAAAAGATTACCTGTTTACAAGATATGCAAATAAATCATCAGCAATGTAAGCTTCCGCTTGTCAGGGTATGACACTGTTTACCAACCTCACACTTTGCTCCAGAAATGATTAAAAAAAAAAAAAACGACCAAAAAGGTGAGAACAAAGAATGGCGAAAGTACAGTAACACAGAAAAAGGTGCATCGCACCCTCTGCGGTCTGCTACCTTAGGTGCCACACAAACATGCTACTGCGACCGCTGTCTCCCAGTGCTGGTGAGGCACAATCAGCCGGGAAAGCACATGGAAGAGCTGTGGATTCAGGGATGCTCTGGGAAGCGGTGCCGACAACCCACCAGCTGGCAGTTTCCCTTTGGATGAAGCACACATGGGATATCCCAGCTTGAGCCTTATGGTTCCTTTGCTGCTGCAAATCTCCTCTGTTGAATTAGGAGTTAATTAGGGCCAGGCAGTTTATGCTTACTATAGGTTTTGCGGCACCTTCCACAAGAACATCAAGGGTTGCGGCAAGTTCCAGCTAATTGGTCTGCCTGTATAAAGTTGTTATTATTATTAGTTCTACTGCTATTACTTCTAATGTATAACAGACACAGCCGCTCCATGCTCTGAACTATATCCTCATCTCGCTGTTGCCTATTAATATCCTCTGCATATGAGACGTTGCCTGTTGGAGGAGTCTGTCACTCGTTTTTCACTCACTCGCCTTTCCCTGTCACTGAAGAATACATTCCTTCCTGTTCAAATCCTAACGATAATCCAGGTTGTACATTCTCTAGGCAATCCTGGCAGCTAAGTAGACCAGACATCACTGGAAAAGAAGGAAGAACTAGCAACCATTTTATATCTTTGAGCATGTGTAATAAAAATATCTACTAACTCCAGCACATAGGTTATGATTTACTTTAATTACAACATTGGAAAGAGAAACACACGAAAGAGCAGTGTCACATATTAGATCACGCTCCCGCTGCACCAAGGAGTGCTACATACTATTGATTAACACGCTGCTTCAGAGAGATGCATGGTTCTGATCCGTTTGGCCAAATCAGTGCAAGAGCAGGTAATAAGTTGTGCAGGTATAAATTGCCCACAGCACTCAGGTATGCAGACATATTCACCTCATAAAGTAGTATTTGCAGTAGTAAAATAAAAAATCCAATTACTGTCTAAAAATCCCAAGATGCGATACTACTTGGGGGGGGGGGGGGGAGAGGGGAAAAAATCCCCTCTAAGGCTTGATACCTTGACAACCAACAGGTAATATTTTGCTTTTATTGTCTACGAAGTAACGAGAGAGCAGAGCTGCGAGAGCGGGTGTCTCAGTGAGCCGCTTACAAAAGGCACGAGACCTCGCAGAGTGCCGTACAACTCACATCTCCTCATTTAAGATGCCCCAGTGCTCACTAATCGCAATGGCAGCACACGTGCCAGCCGCTCCCAGTTCCTCCACTGGACAAGGTCAAGTCACACAGCGAGCTGGCTGCACTACGCAGCACGCACCACGGCGCTGAAAGCCGGTGCTTCGGAGAGAAAAACCACACTGACTCCTACCATAGTGGACCAGCTGCAGGGTTCTTATTCCTCCTGGACCCTCTGAGAAACATTTCATTCCCAGTTTATTATTAAACTTCCATCCGTCATCTTCAGAAGTGATGGGGTGTACTGTGGTGGCTACAGGACAATGATGAGCTCCTCCAAAGGCAACTGGCAGGTGGCTTAGCTGCCCCAGTATGTCCCATTTTAATTCCCCCCTGCAAGATGATTTGGTGGATGTGGCCATCTCTAGCACTCTTAAGAGTCAGGCCCAATGGGGCTCATAACTGTGTATTTCTTCCACAAAATCAGATGTCAAGAGATTTTTTTTTTTTTGAAACCTTTAAGCCTTAGCACCTGTATCTTAGCACTTCACGTACAGAACAAACTACTCCCACTCTGCTAGCACCTGGACACACATGGAACATGGAGGTCGGCAGGACTCCAGCTAGGTCCCTCCGCAGTCCTCCTCGGACCTCCGACCCCCAGGCTGGACTCACTGCGCTGCCTTCTGCGTGACTTGTTCTCCACAGTGCTACGAGTGCTCCTGGGGCCACAGCCCAAGGGCTGCTGCTACATGCTCAGTGCGTAGCAAAGTGAGTTTTTCCCTACTTTATTCCCTTAGAGTCTAACAGAAAAAGGAGCTTTCAGGTGGGAGAGAGTGAAAGAGAAAGACAGAAAGGAGGAGAGTAAAAAAACATTTTAAACCACCTTCAGTGATTCTGAAGTAGGCTTTTCTGTACATACCTCAAGCTTATTTCACCTAGACTTCCTTCAGCTCATTGGCATAAAAGGAGAACTCTTAAGTGCTCATCTGACATAGTTTATTATTAATAGCATCTAATCCCAATGCATTTCATATGCAAAAGCAAGCTTAAATACAAACTTTTTGCTTCTGAGTAATTTTAGATTAATCTAACCGAATACGATGGCTGGCCAGCCACCTGGAGCACCACGGGTTTTTGAAAAATAAAGAACTTCTATGAGATTTTTGCCCTCACTGTTTTAGTGCCCAGGATAGAAGAAATCCTGGGACAGCTTTCTGCTCCCTGTCCCCTTTCGTAGAAGAAGTAGAAAGAGCGCTAATAATTTATTAATGAAAATGCCTTCTCCTCCCTGCCAGATGCTCATGGGGGATGCCTTCCCAGTCCAGCACAGCCGTGCCCGGGGTACCGCCGTGTGTCACGGGGAGGGACGCGCTGGGCTCTGGGTGCATGGCAGCAGGCAGCGAGAGGGAGGGATGGCCTGCGCGACCAGGGCAGGGCACGACCGTGCCCGGCTGTATCGCGGCGTACAGCCGCAGGGCACCTGCTGCGCTAAGTCCCTCCACAGGTGCTGGTGTCACAGCCCTGCAGCACAGAGGCCACCCAAGTCTACTGGGGGAAAGGTTTTGACTTCCAGGCGTGAAATGCACCGGGGAATGGGTAACATACACTGGGGAAACAGCCTCTTTGGAAGAAGAATGTCATTAGCAGCTGACTTGCCTCACCTCTGCCCTTGGCAGGAGAGAAAGAAATTATCCCCAGGAGCACCTCCGTGGAGCGGAGCTTGGTGGCACATTCCACCTCATGCGTATCTTGTTTATTCTAAGTGGAGCTACAAATCTGTCGAGTGAGCATTTTGTTTTGATTAAAAATTAATAGCTGCTTTTGACCCAGGTGGATTAATTTCACTTTCACCGAGTATCAAGTTAATTGACACAAACTACTGTCAGGTGAAAGAACCAATTAACAAACTGTGAGGAGGACTCCTCTCCCCCTCCCTCCTCCTCTCCCCCAAATGTTGTTGTGACTGAAGTTTTTTTTTTTTTCTCCTTTTAATAGAAAAATTTCATCTCAGCAGAATGAGATTAATTACTTAACAAACAGAGGAACAAAAGCCAGCAGAGTGTGGGGGCAGTGAGGAGGAGGGGAGCTCCTTCCCTGCGTGCCCACAGTTGGCTGGCAAGGTGCTGCGGAGGAGGGCTGGGGAAGGAGCCCTGCGCCTGCCTCCGGCCTCGCGGAGGGTTGTTCTCACCAATTAACTGCCACTTCCAAGATCATCCCTCATCGGGGTTTGGCACATGGTCCTCGTTTATGGCAGTTTGGCAAAGGTCTTTGATAAGGTCCCCAGAACATGACAGCAAGTTCATTCGAACAAAGAGCAGGCAGAATCCATCCAGCGTGCACCACAACGCAGAGCACAATACAGCAGCGAGAGCCACAAAAATATCTCCCATTCTCATTTTTTATATTTAAATTAGAAGTTCTCTATAGCAATGCATTATGAATAGGAGCATGTGTTCGCCTAGGAAAATCAAAGCAGTTCCTTATTCAATGCTTGTTAAATGTAAGCCAGCCCAGCCTTCACTGGTTGAGCCTCTGGCTTGCTTTCGGAGCCTGGAACAGCGAACGGGAGGCTGGCAGAAAGGGCCAGTGTTTGGCCGGCATCTCAAGCCTGTACCAGCGGAATGGAAGCCTGCTTTCCAGTTTATGTTTTGTCAGCATGGCTATTAGGAACTCGAGGGTACATTTTCTAGAAGCAAAGTGACCTATGTTTCCATGTATCATTTTCAAACTGTCTTGTGCTAGAGAAGGTAAATCCTTGCAGCAAGGAGGAGGCGTAAAAAACAAGTTAGGTATGCAACTCCTGTTCAAATCTGAACAGGTCGCTGCCTGATTTGCTCATGTCCTTCTGAAAATCCCGTAAGAAGCCTACTAACATCTCCAGGCATCCAAATGCCACCTACAGATAGTGATTTGGACCTCTACACATCCTACGTCTATCAAGAAAATTAAATATTGTCTCCTAGACTGTCTGACTGGGTTTGAAAATTTATTCCAAGCTGCTAACACCATGGCTTAGGTTTTATTATAGAAATTGCTTAACTAGGCAAATATTTTCAGTTATATATTACTTTTCCTTTACTTACAGAAGTCATACTTATAGCACTTCATTTATCCTCCTGAGACTGTTTGTTCAAATCATTCTTTGCATCCTTAGCCACTATTCTACCCCAGGGACCAGCTACAAACTTTTCCCATTATTAATTTTTTATTCAAAGAAAAGGCTAGAAAATCTATTGAGGGGGGAAGGAGAGAGGGAGAAAAGGAGAGAGAGAAAAGAAGAAGAGGGGACAGAGAAAGATTTTTCCCAGACAACAGAAGACAGGTGGCCTCCTTCTTCACTGGGACCTTGTCTACTTCCTTGCACATTTGGACACCTTGCAAATGCCCTGCTCTCCCCACCTGACAATGACGTGCACTAGTGCAGACGGGGGAAGATCACATTCAGTCTCTGCACAGGGAAAGAACAACGCCATGCGCTGCTGAGGAATACCCCCAGTCCTGACGAGAGCTGCTCGGGTACGCAGATCTAGAATATATATATGAATAGGACGCCGAGAGCTAAGGAAACAGCTAAATAAAGGTGCGAAATACTTGAAACAGAGACAATAAGGGTTTGCAACAAGCAAAAATGGGACCGTGCACAGGCTGCCCACCGCAGACAAGGGCTGGCTGCCCCGAGCCTTTATGTAGCTCTGTCAGTTCGTTAGCAGAGCCGTGTCTGAACCCCTGTCGCTGCACGACGCGTGTCCAGGCATTACCTGCAGGCTGCAGCCAACCATGTGCTGGGGAAGGACTACAAACACACCTGACATACGGAGAACCGAGAGAAAATGAAAGGAGGAAACTGCAATTCGATTCAGCGCACATGGAGAATAGAGAGACATCGTTTCATATGCACTGGCCTATAATTCCCTTTGGTTTATGTTAAAAAACACAATTAAATACACAGTATTGGTTGCCCTTTCCTCTTGGGAAATGAGCAGCACAGGTAATGGAAACCAACACGGGACTGTCATGTGCGTTACTGCAAGCTGTCTACATTTAGGTGACTCCTGTTGTGTCCTGTATCCGACCAAGGGGGAAAAGCAACTGTTCAAATGAAACCAGGTGACAAAGCCTCCCAACCATTTTTTCCCTTCATGTCTTCACAAACAGAGCACTGACCTGAAAAGCCACAAAGACGCCTCAGCATTAAGCATTTCAGCACTCCCAAGAAATGCTTACCCTAAAGTTACAGACCATCAAAAGATCCCCACAATTTTCAGAGGACATTAAACAAGATTTGGCTAGCTACTGAATATTAAAAGACACACACAAAAACGCCTGCATATGGATTCTCCACAGCATAACCCTTCTTACAACAGACCGCAGTGCTTACACTCCAATCACTTCCTTTCGATTGACTTTTAGACTCCCAGTGATTCACGTTCAAATCTGCAATACGAGGTAAGACACCAGATTTGTTAGGAGCAAGATCAGGAGAGGTTCAGCCTGCCAGGGAGAAGTGCAATCCATGAGACAGACTGCAGGTTTTTACTTCTCCCGCCCATCGCAGACTCTGCCCTGTTAACTGTCATGACACCTGACCAAGGGCACTGAGATCATTTTTTTATCCCAGATATAAAAATGGGGCAAGAACAAACATGGCCAGGTTTTCAGTTGGGTTTTAGCCACCAAGTCTGGCAGTATGACCTGAACTATGATTGTCTGAGGGACACAAACGACACAGCCCTGGCAATTCGTGCTTCAGGAGCTCCTCCACCGACTGTACATTAAAGGAAAGGGTCAGCTTCATTTAGTGCTAACTTCTATCTTCATTTCATGCTCAGAGGATAGCACTCAGGCTGGAGCCTTAGCTGATGCAAATCAAGAACTGCTCAGCAGTAATCAGCGTTCGACTGATTTACAACAACCGAAAATCTAGCCCCTTACAAGGTCAATATTAGCAAAAGAAAGGAGGGAATGTGATGGTACTTACTGTGGATTTTATAAGTAAAGGCACTCCACAGTGGGGAAAGGAGTATTTTACAGGGGAATCTTTCATTAGGCTTTTGTGAATATTTCTGTCGTTCAAAGGCAGGAGTGCGGGGAAATCACACACGCTAGAACATGAACCTTTGTAACTAATTAAAGAGCTCTTGAAAATGTGCTTTCTCTTGAATTCTGTTTTTCCTGCTTCACTGTTTCATTGGTCTTCATGTCCTTAGAAATTTATCCAAGTCCTGTAGGCAGCAATCAGTTAAATAAACTTCTGATCGCTTATTGCTTAGCATATTGCTAGGGCCTTTTTTCTTTCAGATCTCTTCCAAATGTGAATTAGTATTTCTGTACTTGTGAAAATGTGATTCGTAGTTTTATTACACAGACATTTCTGCATGAAGGTGAAATAAAGTATCTGTCACTACAACTGGTTCTCAAATGGTACCGAATTTAATTATTTCCCCCCCACACACCAATTGTTCACCACATTTACTGAAATCTAAAAAACTGCAGTAGTTGATTATTATCTAAAAGAGAAAAATGGCTTCAACAGTATCTACAGATAAGCATGAATGCCTCCTACTAAAAGCATCTAATCCTAACTAGTTCTTGATATTTCAGTTAAATGAAATCACTTGTCTGATTAGCTGTGGCCTGGAATCCTTTTCTGCTGCTAAGTCCTGAGTAAGCAGTCACGTGAAAAAGCACTGAGGTTCTTAAGTGAGAATCTCTGGGAAGCCAGATTTTTTTGATTTACATCACTTAGATGGCAGAGGTAAAACCATCTGGTGTGACACAGAGAAATTAGTCATGAGCCGCAACTTCTCTGGCCAATTAAGCTATTGCTATGGCCGGATACCAACCTAGATGGTACACATAACATTCTCTCTATGGTATCCACTTGATATAAGAACCTGCTGAAGTATTCCAGAACACAATTCAACGGAGATGTACGTGTGAAGTAAGTCCTCTTTCTTTGTTTCACATTACCCACAAATTGTTCAGGTGACACTGAAGCAACAGCCCCACTTACTTTGATGTGCCTTTTCCTGGGTATGTGGACTACAGTTCATATGTAATAATTGACATTTAAGATCAAAAGAAGATGTAAAACACAGGAATGACTGCAGCTTGGATTTTGCTTTTATGCAATATCCCAGCTTTCCAAATTAAAAACCAGACAAACAAACAGCCCCAACAACCACAATAGTTTTTGCTGTTCTTTTTGTAGTTATTTGCAACAGCAAAAGAATGAGATCACAGAATCACAGAGTGTTCAGGGTTGGAAGGGACCTCCTGTGGGTCACCCAGCCCAACCCCCTGCCCAAGCAGGGTCACCCAGAGCAGGCTGCACAGCACCGCGGCCAGGTGGGTCTGGAATATCTCCAGAGAAGGAGACTCCACAGCCTCCCTGGGCAGCCTGGGCCAGGGCTCCATCACCCTCAGAGGGAAGAAGTTCTTCCTCATCTTCAGCTGGAGCTTCCTCTGCTTCAGTTTGTGCCCATTGCCCCTTGTCCTGTCGCTGGGCACCACTGGAAAGAGTCTGGCCCCATCCTCCTGACACCCACCCTGCAGATATTTACCACCATTTCTAAGGTCCCCTCTCAGCCTTCTCTTCTCCAGGCTGAACAAGCCCAGCTCCCTCAGCCTCTCCTCGTAGGAGAGATGCTCCAGTCCCCTCACCATCCTCGTAGCCCTCCGCTGGGCTCTCTCCTGTAGCTCCTCATCTTTCTTGAACTGGGGAGCCCAGAACTGGACACAGCACTCCGGAACTGTTCTTCCTCACCTGGAAGCAGATCGGCACATTTGCCACTTCACAGATCCACTTCCTGTTAATAAAAAGGCAATTTCTTCAGGTAACAAAGCCATGTACTTTTGGCAGTAAGCCAGGAAGCTTAAAGAGAAACCTTGAATTCTGAGAACATAATAGACAAGGGACTCAGCTTAAGAAAAGATTTCATCTATCAGCTAACAAGAGGCTGGGGTCATGAAGTAGGGTATTCTTTATACTTGAGAGCAAGCTAAAAGTCTTAAAAATGTACAAGCAAACCCTGGTTCTTCGTATGTAATAGTGGTTGCAGCTCCACGAAGGCTTATCATTTCTCCTGACATTCTGACAGAAATGTGTAATATAGAAGTTTAGCAGCGTGGGCAGGTTAAATTATACCAGGCAGAAGAAATCATTTCAATGTGAATCGAAGCGTTTACTCTTGTCCACTTCCACCTCTAGCTTGTTATTCTCTCTGTTTCCCATAGCTTCATGTTTTTAACAGAAAAGCTTTATTTTAAAATGGATGTTATATAGGGGGTGCTTTGGTCTAGGATTTGGTGTTTACTCAAAAAAGATCTTTAAGACACTACCAAAGCATGGCTTGGTTCTTGCTCATCTATTGAATTTTCTATGCATTTTCTATGTATGTTTCTATGTATTCTTTATATATATATATATATATATGTATTTTTCTTTAATGCATTTACCTGGTATAGCAAATTCTGTGGTAAACAGATTACATATTGAGCAACGTGGTTATTGGAAGCTTTGACTACACCTTACTGAATTTATATACAGAAAATATTCTTATGAATAAGAATGAACTTCAGAAAAATGTGCCATTTCCGCGTGAAAAAGAGCGGAGTAAAGAGCATTTTCATCTTCCAACCTTCGTTTCTATTGGGAAAAAAAGTACAAAACCTGCTCAGTTAAACCTCCTCGGCCTGCTTTTCACAGAGTCGAGGAACACACTCTGCTTTTTCTACCTGTCCCAGAAGCCCAAAGCATCAGCTTTTCTGCTTTTCTAGAACAGTCCAATCCACCCCACACAGCTCGAATGACACACGATCATCAACCCTAAATCTAGAAAGGAAACCAGTCCAGATAACGCCTGTGTAAAGAAATACTGCTGGCAATGTGTCCCCTGTAGCACCTGTGCTCCACTCTGAGCTACCGTGAAGCACAAGTCCCTCTGGAAATGGATGGAGCTCCCAGACCTTAAATCAGCCAAGCGGTCCTTCTTGTTGAAATTTTCCTAAGCTTTTGTTGCCATCTCTGAGAGATATTCGTGCATTTTTCCAGCTCTAAACATTTTTCCTAGTGTCTGCAGGTATAGTCATGCCCATTTTCTATTGATTTTTTTGAAATCAGGGTGTTTGGTGTCATTTAGCACTTTAGAATAAGTGGACACTAATTAATGGTAAATTACAATAAAATTTATACTGAATTACACACAGCATCTGCATTAGTAGCCAATGAGTTCATTCTGATTAATGTTATCCCAGCAAGTAGCAGGGAGTTTGTAATGATTTGCTAAAACACCTAACCGAAAGCTCTTTAATCAGGTTTCCCATTAAGAAAAACAAGCACTAAACTACTTAAAGACAATCATTAATTTAAATAAGTATTTTGTTACCATACATATAAATCATGGACAGAAAAGAATCGTAGAAAGCATCACAGTTGTCATGTCATCTAAGAACCCAGAGATGCACGGTGCGAAAGTGGTCACACCTCTCACTTTCATGCCCCAAGACCCCCAGAAGTCGCACACTGGGCCAGGACGCGACAGAGAATCACAGATTCAGGCACCCCTCACACCAGATGAAATGTGCAGCCACACCACGGAGCGTTCATGGAGCAAATCCTAAATGCCACTAATGTTACTGAGATCCGGCCGATTCGTGTGCAGGACCAGGAACACTGTCCTGCCACCCGAGCAGTCCGGAGAGACCCATTAAGCAGCAAACCTGACAGCTCCCACAGTGCATTCCTCAACTTCAGAGAACATTTGCTGGGGTGACAGCAAGCGACATCAGAGGATCCTAAAAATCTCTGGAGCAATGGACCACTACCGGCCCTCAAAATGTCCTGAGGAACACCATGCCCCTTACACAGTCTGTCCCACCGGCACTCACGGGCAGTGATGCTCCCGAAACCATCTGCAGGCTGCTGCAAGGTCCCCTGCTCCATACGCAATGCACAGATCACCATTAGGAGCCACTAAACTACAGAAAAACAAAACAAAACTAAATTTTCAATGGGAGGCACAGAATCTGGGAGATCTGTGTTTCCTAAATCTGCTACTGACAGGAATGCTTTATTTCATTTCTTAACTTCCCCTCCACTTCACACAATCTCATTTATGTATATAAAAAGATTTGGGAGACAAGGATGTTTTCTCTCTCCATCTGCACTCGCATAGGTCAATCAGAATCCAATGTGCAAGGGCTTTCTGAGGGCTGCCGTACAGAAACAACAATACAAAAATAATAAAACACCATTTGGATTTCAGGCATCTGCCGCAGAAAGTCCTCCCTCTTGAACCTTATGTTTATTCTGAAACAGAGCCCCAAACAAAGACCACGTAACCAGTAAGTTCAGAGCTGCTGTTATTCTTGGACGTGGAAAGAGAAACAAAAGCGCCGGAGCGATTGCACAGAGTTGTGGTGGAGCCTCTCTTCCACTGCATTTTTGATGACATCTGACAAGTACGAACACCGATCCGCCAGCACGTTTGTATCTTCCTGGGAGTACAAGATACTCTGGTTTTCTACCATACTGAAAACAACAGCCTTGACTTCACATCCTTGCAATGGCTTCTAGAACTGATCCAGTTCAGCCTGCAGCCCGTCTGTGCTATCAGGGTGCACCGACACCATCAGTCAGGGCGACCCTGGCAACACAGCGCAGAGAAGCGGCTCCGTGCAGGCAGCGATGGCAATACTTCCTACCTCTTCAGCTCTCTGAAGAGGAGAAACTGCAAGCGTTTTACAGAAAATTAGCCAAGCCTCTCAGTTTCTGGGAACAGGTAAACTCAAAAGCAGGATGGTCTCGACAGGGCACAAGTCTGAGATGATACATCCCCCCTCGCTCTGCGACGGACGTCCTCGGTGGCTGCAGCCGCCAGGTATTACGTACCAGAGATCGTTACAAGGGTGAGGGCCACATGCTCACGTGCTGCTGTGCTGAGGTCATATAAACGTCTAAGCGAGAGGAACGAAGTTACTGAGCGTTTAAATGATCTGTGCACGCCAGCAATAAAGCAGAGCATAGGACGGAAGACAAAAATGCATTAATTACATCATAACTGGGAGGCCGAATGGCTTTCAGTGCTGCCCTCCCCACCGCGCCCATCGTAGGGATGCGTGCCTCCCCTGTTATAGCTGACCGGGCTGACCCTGTCCTGCCCCAAATCTTACTCCTCTGCTCTAAACCAGCAGATGCCTCTCCTCCCTGCAGTCATCAAGATTCCGCAAAACAAAAGAAGACAAAAAAAAAAAAAAATCTGTAAATGCATTAACAACAAGAATCTGTCCCCCAAGTCCTGGTGGTACAGAAAAACACCGACAGAAACTAAGTTTTCCAAATGAGGTTACTTTTAAGTATTTGGCACGCAATAAATTAACTTCTCTATCCTCCTCCCCATTCTCTGGCTGAAAATCTGTACTCAATGGGCAACTTGGAACCAAAAAAGCAGCCATCTGTCAACCCCCTAAACAAACGGTACCACCAAGGTGTTGCCAGAAGCTAACAAATTGAAAACACTGCAGTCCTTACCCGTGCCCAGAACAGCCCCTTTAACTGAGAACATTACAGACTATCGCTCATCCTTCAGCTTGTCTCGGATCTGCTACACGTTCCTCTATAAACTCATCACTCAGTGCCCATTCACAGCCGTGCAGTAACTGCTCGGTTTTCTCTGAAAGTAAGGAATTGGATATGACACATAAGTCACCATAAACTCTACAGGATTAAGTAAGTTATTGCATCTTACAGCACAACTGGTTTCTACAAATGATACCCTGGAAAATGACATTATCGCTCAGTGATTTGGTTCAATTTGATTGCTACAGTTAATGTAATAATGTAACTCAATTAGGATGCTTTGTTATGAATGAACAACCTTGTTTAATATTGTCTGACTGTCCAGAGTCAGCTCACACGTGATGTTGAGACGGTCTGCAAAGCCCAGAAATTCAGCGGTGCGTTTTAAGAGGAGATATTGGCATGAACTAGAAAGCCCAGGCAATTTTTAAAGACACAAAGGTCATCCCGGTGCCTCCTACTAGGCGGAAATTACAAAGCAGGCATCTTTGCAACGCCTGGAAGTGAATCCAAACTTTACACAGAGTTCAGAGGAAGGCTTTCAAGAGCCAACGCACACAATTTGACACTCATTGTCAAGGTAAGGCATGTCAGGTTCACCTTAAGCTATTTCTTCCACGTTTGTCACCTCCTACCAGTAGCTCTCAGCGTGGAGACCAGTACCCAGCTCACGGCTGGTGTTAATTTGAAAGCTTGGGAGAATCCAGCCAGTTAGAAGTTAAATGTTTTTGACTTTTTCCTATTGTCATGTGCAGTGTCCTTCTGAGGTCCTTACAACATGTACGTGGAGTTACCTACCAACGCACCAGCTAAGTAAGGCACTCCATTACTGTCGAGCATTTAGAACATACTCACTGTCTGCTCATCTGCTTTTCTTAAAACGACAACTCCTTGACTCTCAAAACACCTCTCTGTCCAGCAGATAACCTGAGGTCTTGCACTACAGCCTGGTGGCTTATCCTTGCAACACACACTCCAGGGCTTCGCTCGGGGGTGACACAGCAAGGCGCACGCAAAGAGACCTTCAGAGAAGGCACTACCCTGTCTGCGCGTGCCGTGAGGGAAGAGGGAGGAAGAGGTTACGCAAAGCCCGCCCTGGATTAACAGAAATATGAAAGTCCAGAAAGATCCTGGTACCTGTAGGCCCAATCCTAATTCAAACCACGTGTTATCCTCTTCACTTCTACCCTGTCTGGGGAATTTATGGAATCCAAGACACACAGTAGCTGTATTTTACCTCTTCCAAGTCCACAATACCTTATTAGTGCTGAGCCAGATGGAGAGAAATATGCAGAAAACCAAAGCTGTACTTGCTGGAATCCTTCTCAATTCGTTGGTGCATGCATTTAATTTCCTGTCTCCTTGTTTTCAGCCTGTCCTTGGATATGTTTGTGAGAAACCTGAGATGGTTACATGTGTCGTGGCCTCCAAGACTCTTAAAAACATGAAATAATTACCATAACTTCGATATATAAATTTTTTTTCTTCTCTTTCTAAAGAAACCTCCAAAGAAATGTCTCACCTTCTCAGTTCTCAAACCTAAGACTTTTTTTCTTGTCAAGGAAATGTGAGAACAGACATTCAGGAATGGGGAGCATGCCTCATATGATTATAAAATTTGATTTGTTATGAAAAACAGATGTTATTCAATAGCGTAAAAAGTATATGAATATTGTACTTGAATAACACATAGTAACACACAGTCCTTAAAGAAACACTTCTTATAATTGAGATATGCTTGGACGTGGCCAAACTCCAAGATCCACAGACTGAATTTCTGTCTGTCTGCATGCACACATGCCATACATGCATGCTCATTAATACCTACTCCCAAATACACACATAAAGCATATATTGAATCAACAAATATTTCTATCTAGAATCAACAAATATTTCTATCTAGGTATATTGATCACGAGAAATGTGCCAGCATCCTTCAGTACATAGATTTCCTTTCAGGAATCTTATTGTTGCGTGGAAGGTTTAAAGACACTTGTGCAGATAAGACAAACCTTGTAGGTTTCTTAAGAAAGCGTCTCAGCTGAAACACTCTAAATTAAATTTAAGAGCCACATCACCCAGGATAACCTTTTTTCCAAAGGCTGGATTTTAGAGACAGAGAGAGTGTGTGCGCACACACGATGTGTGCACACACCAACACACACCTATTTCTTCACTGACTTGAAATTATACCTCTAGTTACGGGTGAGACCAGAAAACCACGTTCTGATTTGACTGACTTTGCGTCGGTGGCACCCTGAAAACGCAACTTTGCCTGGTGTTCCCACGTACTCTAACAACCTTCTCGGAACTACTTTGATAAAAGTTTTGCTATATATGAAAAAAAAGATGTAACACTAAAATGTGAACAAGCAAAACTATCTATCATTTAGAATGTCTGTCTTATTGTGATCTAAGCTGCTGGGAAGGCTTTAGGAATTTGCATGTTATCCTTAGAGACGTCTGAAACCGTCTCTTCTGCTTCTTGTACAGCACGGAGCACATCACCAGCTTTAATCTTTAATCTCTTCTTCCTCTCTCCTCTCCTACAGAGAATCAAATCCTACAATCTACACTCAGATAAAACTCTTGAGCCCAGTAAAGTTTGGCTCTAAGTTTTGCAATAAAGATAGGAAGATTTATTGCTGGGAATGCATTATACCAAAAAAAAAAAAAATCAACTTGTCTAGATCAGTATCATATCCCAAAGTTCTGCCCTAGATGAAACAACAGAAAGAGCAGAGGGCATCTGGACGGCATCAGGGTCCAAGGCAGATGGGCGTTCAGGGGTACTTCGAACCCAGACAACCATCAGCTTCTACTGAGGAGCACATGAGCTGATAACCCCTCTCACTTTCTCCCACCTCACTGTGAATATAAGTGCAATTAAACACTTCAAAAGGCAAACCAAGCAAGCTAAACAAACAAAACCAAGGGGTTTTTTCATTCTTTCTCTGTCTGCTAATTCACACAACATGAGAATGAGGACAGAATAGAACAACAACTTGGATTTCACACACATACACACCACCTATTTACCTTACAGAAATACTGTATATAATTATGTACGTTTTGCCTGAAAGTATTACAGATATTAGTGCTGTTGTGGGGAGGAGAGCTTGTGGGCAGCACATACGTGTATTGTAAGTGTTTATAAAACCACTAGGAAGTGGCAATAAAATTATCTTGGGGTATATATTATGCTTGTTCAAGGAGCATTTAAAACCACTACTATATTCTATTGAATCTCTCCCCTAAGTTTCCTTAATACACATTTCTTTGTATAACTATACCTCTAATTTTGAGTGTCAATAGATATAAATGGATTTGTTGCAAATAACGTACATCTATATAAACAGATATGTTCAGTGAAGCCTGTGTATATTATTTTCATAGTATGCACACATACACATAAAAAAACAGGCTGCAAAATAGTACACATGTATATATGCCATAACTGATAGTCTAAGATCACGCACGAGAACAGTAATTGCTTATATAAAAATAATAAAAAGTTAAAATAATGACTACACTTATGTACTGCTCCAGTTGTACATGTGAATCTGCACACCGCATATAGGCATAAAGCATAAAATAGAGTGTCACATGAATGTACAAAACTTAACATCTACATTTGGTGCATTTGCGTATCACATATGGGTTATGCGTCACGGTACACACCTGTTACACACACATTTAATACTCACATAACATTCCATGGTCCTGGATATTTTTGCTATTAATCTGAATTTTCACACAATGATTTTATTGTTACCCACCTAAGACAGCTTGCAAATCACACTTTTTAAAACCTGATGGTTGAGCAGCATTTTAGGATCCTGACATGACAGTGTCCAAACTTTGAAAGCCCCGCACACTGGCAGAGGAGCATGCGGGGGCATCCGTGCCAGCCTCCCCGCATCTCAATTCTCAATGTTTACTCAGCTGCCAGAAGATGGTCTCAGGCCCTGGGGAGAGCACAACCTGTTTGGGCCATTGACATTGAGTATCCTTGGTGCAGGGAGTCAGGACCTCAGAGGTATCCATCACTACGCCCGCCTGAAGGCAGGCTGGAGCCAAGGAACTCGCCGGAGAAGCTAGTAAAATTTTAATGCACTCTGTAGTGCGGTCATGTCATACTCAGTTATGGCAAATAATCCCAGATGCCTGCAGAGGTAAAATGGAGCTGTAATGTGCTTGCCTCCTAACCCGAGCTGACAGCAATGATGTACGACTACCATTAGCGGAAAATATCACTTCAACTAACCCATGATCCAGCTCCGCTAAGGGTCACATTATCCATGAGGAACAAATTACACTCCCAAAGTAAATACAAATTTTCTACACGAAATGGGTACAAAAAAAACGAAAGGGGAGCCGGGCGGGGGAAGGGGGAGAGGGTCGGGGGAGCGAGCAGTGATATGTTACCTATGACAACACGCTGCCGAGTGACAAAGATGATAAAGGACAGGACAAATCACGGGCTGAGAGCGCGGTGGCACAGCCAGCCCGGAGAGCACGTACCCACGCCTGTAAACACCGTGGTCGCTCCCCTTAGTGGCAAACGCATAATCTTTTACAACGAACATGCTTGGCTCCGATTTTATTACCACTCTAACTGTAGGGACCCTCTCTGTGGCACAGCAAATGAATAAAAAGGATCCTTATCTTCCCTCCTAATGGGCCTTAAACAGTAAGAAATACTTCATGATTGCCTGAGCGTCGCTAGCGTATAAAGTCTGGGTGATCTTTCACCCTCGGGGCAAGTTTAAGGTGCTGCATTTCCCAGAGTTAAGAAGACAACACCTGTACAAATATGCAGTATAAATTGCACTGATGGGAAACATCCTGGCTTTGCAGAAACAGTTTTAAGAATAATACTGAGAAACTATTTCTCTAATCCTATCCTTAGCCAAAATAAATATATACCAAACAGTAAGATACCGGTATCCCATGACCTGAAGTAATTCCTTAAAACCGGGTTCTCAGCCACTGCTTCCCCACGGAGCTGTTTGCTAAGCACGTTGGTACCCACCATCCAAGGAGTTTTTTCAAGAATTCAGCTCCCTCATACTATCGCAAATAATCCTTTTGCCCTTCCAGAAGAGGGCTGAATGGGCCTGACGACTACTCAGCTTCTTTCTGCCAGCCGTAACCTGCCATGCAAAACCTCCCTACCCCAGGGAGGCCCAGCCTGGGGAGAGAAGGCTTCCACCAGGAACCTGTCTTGGAGCTCCCATGTAAGAGTCTACCTCCGTATCGCAGTCGACCCCCCCCTCCTGCACCTCAGGACCCTGCAGCCTCACCAGAGCTCCCTTCCCAGCAGCTTCCCCTGGCTACCCCACTTCCACTCCCAGCTGGGAGTCCCGAGGAACATCTCATACAGCCTGAGGCTACACGCTTCTTTCTCAGGCTTCCTTACTAGACTGGAGGTGACACACTTTATGTTTTGAGGTTTTCCTCTAGAATCCACCCCAGTCTTCATATACCTGTGCCTAGAGTTGAAGAGTGCAGAGAACAGGAGGAGAACATGAACTCTGATGATACACCCTTCTCTCAATAAATGCTGAGAGTTCCCTCAATGACCATAATCTTCCCGATCAGCAAAATTATAATTTGTTATTTATACTCCAGTGGTGCATAGGCACCAAACAGGTTGACACAAACCCTGGCTGAGTCTATGGACAGTTAGAAGAATACAGATATGATGACCGTGGCAACCACATACAAATTTAGCTGGCTCCCAGCTATCCATGTGCTGCAGCTCTGGCACTATCGTAGAACCACAGAATCACAGAATGGTTTGGGTTGGAAGGGCCCTTTAGAGGCCATCTAGCCCAACCCCGCTCCAGTGAGCAGGGACATCTTCAGCTGGATCAGGTTGCTCAGAGCCCTGTTCAACCTGGCCTTGAATCTTCCTAGGGATGGGGCCTCCACTCCCTTTCTCGGCAATCTGTTCCAGTGTTTCACAACCCTTTCGAGGCAGATGCTGTTGTTTCAAGTGCTACCCAAACTCTTCCTTCCCCAGGAGTGAGGGGGAAAAATACACACCACACCCCCCGCCTCCCCCCCCAGTTTTGTTCCCAAGTACCCTACTAAAAAAACCCAAACTGATGGAACTGCCCCCATGAGAGTGAATTGCACCCGTCTATAAATGTCATGGTCTGTAATATACAAGATGGCATAAAGCAATTTTATCACCATTTAATCCATTTCTGATAGAGCTTCTGCATCCAGCAACAGCGTATACAGCAGGCAGCCCTGTGCACAGCAGCTGTTTACCTCGGTCTCCAGTTTCCTAGCGCAGTGCACAGTGGGGTCCCTTTGGGTTCTGACTGTTTCCAGCGAACGGGCGATTCGCTGGGCCCTGCACGCGTTTTGGAGGGAAGGGAACAACAGGGCAGCCCTGACGCGTGGGCCAGCACAGCTGAAAACGATGCCCTGTTTATCTGGCAGAGACACAACTAAGCAGGACACTTCAGATCTGGAGGGCACGGAGGAAATGGCTTCTGAAGTTCATGACCAACAAACTTTGCATTTATCCAGTGGTACTGAAGCATGGTTTTAAGTAGGCCCATCTCAAGTTCCTCTCACAATAAATACACCAGAGTATTTATAATTACCTAAACCAGCTGAGTTTGTAAAGCTGGGCTAAATGTCGTGGGATTTTTTTAACGTAGCCAGCAGCACACTGGAAAGCAAACTACACACAAACGCACACACGCACACAAACCCTTGTATGTGTGGCCATTTAGCTACAAAACACCGAAATACAGTCTACATACTCAACTGGGTGACAGACATCTGCCAAAATACTACTCCAAAATCCCTCTCCAAAGGCCATACACAAAATAATTGTCCAAAAGCACTTCAGAAAGATACACAGGGTGCATGTGTGAATGCTTTTGTGCGTGTACAGATACACACAAATAACCATTCCTTTTATCTGAGCATACCAGAGTGATTCATGGTATTTTTCATGCCATAATCTTTGGTTCGTAGCTGTTGTATATGCAACCAAATGTATTAGTATTATCATTAAAAACATTCTGATGTATGAAATATCATTCTTCAGCTCTCACGGTGCTTTCAACAGCACATCATTTTTCTCTTCAAAGAGAAAAATAATGAAGTCTCACAAGCAACACGCTCCCACCAGCACAGACTTCTTCAGCCAGCACAACACCCACCCATCCTAACGCCTCCCAGGCTGGGGTACACTTTGTTATCCTTCCCCCATGACCATATGCCAACGCCTTGCAACTTTCGCCTGCAGTTTGACCAACCTCTTCCCTCCCTTTGCACCCCACCCAAAGCCCACCCAACGCAAAGCCCGTTCCAGCAGGAACACCCGGCAGCGCTCGAGCCGCAGCCGTAACTGGCCAGCTGCTGCTGGACCCCGGAAGAACACATCGTAACGGGATTCAAGGGCCTCATCAAGAGAGAACTGACTGGGTACCACTAAGCTATACACAGAATTATGTCATCAATTCCAGTAATTTTTTTAAGTGGTACATCCTATCAAAATTGGATAAAATTCAAGGAAGAATGAGGCCTCTTCTCCTCTTGAATCAGGCGTAAGTAATAAGTCTGTGTCCATTGCAAAGCAGTCCCCCCTTGATCAATGAAATACTTCCCTGAGAAGTGAAAAATCACTAAAGTGCCGCAGATTGAGCCTTAATTTGAAAATCAGTCTAATTAAACAGAGTGGTGAGAGGAAATGGTAGAGATGGCAAATAAAAAAGGATCTTACCCCTTACCTCATCTTTAGCACCTGCCTTCCTTATCAAAGCAGTTTGTACATCTTTTCAGAACAGGACTTCCTTTTATTTCCAGAAGACTAACTATGTCTTTGCACTTATGTTTTTAATATTGTATTAATTACCACGGGTATAATTTTAAAGATTGTATCTAGTTATCAGAAGATAATACAGTTGCACTTAAATTTGTCAGCTGTGCAACAGCTTGCCCTAATTTTAGATTATCAGCTCTGGAGACCTGCTCAAAGAGTAAGACTGACAGACTTTTTAATGGAGAAAATCTGAATTCCCCTGGGATCCATACTTTTTTCTGATTCAGTAAGAAATCCCAGCGGCAGTTGCTGCAAGGATCCCAGGATGGAAAATGACATCTCTCTAAGCATTAGTGCCTCACGTTCTGATGCAAGGCCTCCAAACGTACTCTCCCTCCACAGACATATTTGGTACCTCTTCAGGCTTTTTAGCAACTGGAGAGCAAAATGCCTATTCTGAATGCTCCGGTCCAGTACTGTGTGCCAAATTGGAATGAAGGAGCACGAATCTATATAAACAGATAAATTATCCACCCCAAACATGTCATTTAAAATTGAGATGCTGACACAGCCTTAGCTACAGTACTGCTAAGCAGGGGCTGCATCGTTTTTCAGTTAAATATCCTTGTTTCTGCTTCCAGAGAAACCTCTGGAGAAATGTCTCATTTGAGGGCAGACATAGACAGAAACTGGCTCTGTCTGTCAGCTCCCAATTAAAGGCTGGGGAAGACGCATTGGAGGCACAGCCATCACCTAATAGAGATCAGATATCAACAATGATTTACGCAGCCAGATAAATACATATTCAAGTGGGGAAAAAAGTAATACTAACAGCCTAGGAGACATTACTTTTCCTACTCTGTCACCACTCACCATTCACCTGCTCCTCAGCCTCCCAGGTCCTGCTCCTTCCTGCGCTCTCCTGCTTCACTGCGGCCCATGTAGTCACGCTTGAATTGACTCGTCTTTCAGCCCCCTCGATCTGTCACACACCTTTCATCATACTGATCTGCCATTTTTTATTCAAAGGCACTGGTCTATCTTTCTGGATTCCAGGTCTTATTTATACTAGTAGAAATATGTACCTGTCTTGCATTGCTTCTACATCTCGTGGATATCTTATTTGCCAGGCACACTGAAGGATCAGTATGAGGTCTGCCCTCAAAAATCCTAAATGAAGCAAAATTGCTTCCTTTTCATTTTCCAAACAGCAAGCACAAGATTCATCTGCAGCAATATACCATATATTCTGAATACTTCACGACATCAAAATCTGCAAGAAAGAGTCCAAAAGAAAAGCAGATCTCCTCTTCCCAGAAACATTTCAGGCAAAGATGTTTCTGGTGGAAGGAGAGTAACACCGCAGCCCTCAGAATACGCTGACCTACGACCGACCAAGAGCAATTTGACAATTCACTACTAGAACAGCTCCACGGCTGGAGGCTAATACCCTTATCATGATACAAGACATTTGGGTCAAGGATCTTAAAACTTCTAATCCTGATGAGTACCCGCAGCTCCGACGGTTATTAATGCAAACTGAGGATGCTGAGCACTATTTATAGAACGATCAACCTCTAGCACAGAGGTCTGGCACCATCACTTCTCCCCATGCATTTTGCTCATAGGAATTTTTGGTCCCAAAAATGTTATTTTGTTCAAAGCAAGAATTAAAAAATCTTCTGGGTCCTACTGAAATAGATCTAAAAGATCCTGCCTGTCTGAAGAAAAGAAGTTTCTACTTGTCAGTTAAACAAAGGAATAACGCACAGCCTCCTTTATAGTGTGTACTTTACCTGTCATCCAACAGCCCATTATCATGTCACGGCAGAGTGCACTTTTCTACAGGTCACTTTGTTTAAAATGACATGGATAATGCACATGTCAGCGAGCTGACAGTCCCGACCGTCCTTCAGAGATAAAAACCGCAAGAAGAGCGCCTGTTCTTATCTGGGGTACATGCCTTGGTCTATCATCTAAGTCAGGCAGAACATGATTTCTCCAGAGAGCACTTTTTTCATTTCCTGATTTTAAGAAAATCAAATAAGCACCATTTGTCTTCATCTGAATATGCTTGACCTGCTCAAATGATGATGTCTCGCATTTTATAACAGGCTACATATGCTGAATTCAAATTAACAGCAGAAGAAGGCCTTTAGATCTTTGCCTAGGCTGCCAGCACAGGCTGAATAAATACACCAGGGTTAGCTGTCGTCTTTTAGAACTGGGCCAGAGCTATAAAACTCAAAGCTGGGTCTGGTTCTGGGATTTGAAAAGCACTAAGTTATCAGGGATGTTTGGATCTGTGCTTAATCTCATTTCATCAGGGGGGAAGACAAAATATAGATCGCAGAGATGAAACACACATCTGGATTTTAAATCTGTCCCACACAAGTGCGGAGATACTCTGTATGAGACACAATCTCCCGTCTCACTTGTCTTGTGCTGCAGAAACTATCCTGAACCAGTGCGGCACCACCATCCCCAAAAGCTGCCTCTCTGCCTTTTGATGTAGGAGTGCTGCAAGAGAAAAATACTGTGCAGCGGGCAGAGGTTTAGCTCCGTAAATGCAGCAGCAGCAGGAAATTACACTGCTAGTTCTGCGGGCCATAAACATAGGAGCTGAAATTCAGTTTATCATCTCGCACTGCGTAAGGAACATCCTGAAAATGAATAATCACTTCACAGGATGGAATGTAATGGTAATGTATTAAAAATTCATATCTAAAAGTGCAGGTTAATATTCTGTGCAAAAATCCAACAAAACCTCCCCTTTCTGTTGTCACACTGATTAACTCCAGTGATTAGTTCCCTTATGAAAGGGAAATCACTGCAGTTCAAAGTAAACAGTGGTTCTTTAACATAGTTAGCAAATTATTAAGAAACGTGAGGAAAAAAATCTCTACTTGGGAAATTACTGAAAAAGCTGAAGGGCAAAGCTTTGGCGGTTGATTTCACACACAGTGGTTTGAAAATTTCCTTAGCTTCCTGCTACAAAATCCTGTAGAAAACTGGTTAAATTTACAAAAGGTGGATTTTACAACATGTTTGTTCTTTTCTGTTGTATAAGCTGCATACCAGCATGGTCATCTCTCCTCTTCTTGGCTTGACTTGGAGCTAGTTAACAGAACCACTCATGAAACTCTAAACAATTCAATGTTATCACATGAACAATATTTTATGACATTATTTCATCCTCCCCCAACTTCCATCCCCCAATTTATCCAGTGAAAGAGGAGGCAAAAGTGATTACGTTATCAAAATATCCCTTTAGGCTCAACATACAAATGAAAATCACAAAATCCAGCCTGGAAGTAAAGAAATTAGACGAGTTCATATGCAATGAGCATTTTGGTTTTTCCAAAGAAGACAGGTTGAAGTCAGTCTGTTCGCAACATCCAACAAGCCATAAAAACGTGCATCAGTGTGAATACTCGTTCATTACTATTAGCCTTCTAAACAATAAACAGCATTAGAGCTCAGTGCCTGACTGTTTTCCAGCGTGACTTTCTTCCATTTTTCCACTTAGAAATCCACAGTTACTGAGATAATTATCAGAAAGTTGTGTCACTTGACTTAATGTACAGTTTCCAAATGTTGTTTCTAAAATATATATATATCTCAATCATAACACTTCAATTTGAGTTTGAAGACCCTTGACTGCAGAGAAGCAAAACAGGCAACAACACTGGTTAAATAACTGTTAAAAAGTGCAAATGTGAGGGTTACAAACATTTTTGGCTGCTGTTAGAACTTCCCAAGGGAAAATGTAGCCATAAAAAGGGTTGGTAGTGAGACTGGTGTTCATAAACAACCCACACAAACCGTGGCACCAATATGCTTGAAGACATATTGTGTAGCCTCCAAAATATTCATTAGAATTCTCTTTCCTTGAAGGTCTATTCCAAAATTAAATTAAAGGAAACAAGGTCTTTTCTTTGTATATTCTTTAGATCAATCCAAAAACTTTGAATAAATAACAGATTAATAGGAACAAGAGAATCCAACAAATTATTTTCGCTCCCATACTGATTCCCTTTCTTACCTTTTCTTCTTGATCACTGTCGCTGTCACACTGAAACACAAAAAAGGAAAAAAGAACAGGTAAGAGAAATTTGTTACAGCAAAAAAAGGACAGATTTCTATGCACAAGCTGGCTGAAACACTCACAAACCCTGTGGCATCATATCTGGTACCTCCAGGAAAAAGCTCAATGACTGTACAGGAGGGAAGTTTCCCCATGCTGTTGTTGCAGATGATACATTTGTATGTTTGAATTATGAAAAAATTGCACTGAAAACATCAAAAGCCATTTGCAATGCCCTCTGTTAGCTGAATGCACATGGACGGGAGCTGGTGGTGCACGAGCACTTTTAGACTCCAAAACTGGATCGGGGAAGAAGAAGAACAGTATTAGAGGGCTGCTTTGTTTTCTTTTGATGGACAGTATTTCTCCTACTGCCTGCCAAGAAACTGGCTCCAAAGGCTGCTCGGACAGGAGGGTATGGAAATGGCTTCGGCTTGCCCATTCCGCAACAGAAGCATCTACAAGGCTACCACCTTGCTCCAGGACTCCTTGGAGTGTTCACCCTATGTCTTTCCTTAAGCTGCTCAACTAAAGAATTGAGAGATCACAGCAGAAGCAAGAATTTGCCTAATTAATTGCTTCGTTGAGGTTCTCCGTAATCCAAGAGTAGCCCAGGTATCATAATAAACACTTAAAATACTATAAAATGCTGAGCACTAACACTAGTGGGTCTTGCTGTTTATCAAGTGCCATTGCTCAATTTTTTAGTAACTTTTACTGTTATAGAAATACGACAGGACTAGATGAATCAAGCTTCAGTACAGATAAGCATCAGAAGCCCAAAACACGTCTACATTTGCTAGAAGTACAAAAGCTGTGCTGGAAATAGGGCTGTAAGGACCATGCAACCCACTCGCACCTAGCTGCTTCTCTCCGAGACAGATTTGACCCATGCCACTTAGCCCTGGGTAGCTACGGAGTGCTCACACTTGGCTACCACTACAGCAGAAGAATGAGGAAAAGACCTCCTGTTTTTTTTAGTTTTTTAAACTATGATTTTAGATTCTGGAGGACTGACTTGTCTGTGTCGTTCCCGGATGAACGCGTACCTCTGCAGATCTAATGGCAGATGCTTCGAAGGAAAGCCTAAGATCACCAAACAGGAGAAGCAGGTTTTCTGAAGCCCAGGACGAGCTGATTGTGTTACGTGGCTACAGGAGCTTTAAGCCCTTTATACATTTGTATCCTGTTTAATGCATCCTTGCGTATTTTCATAAGACAACCAAATTGCTCTGAAATTAGTTATACTTTATGAATTCCAAAGGTTAACTATACAGTGGGATTTGAACAGATACAGCCCAATACACCCATAAATGTATGTGTTTGATTTGCACAAATCATCTTCTGCATGTTGTTTAATTATAACTTCTCTGTTTCACTGGCTTTTTCCTCATCTTCATCGGTGCAGGGGGTGAAAAGGTGCCTTCCCCATACCAATGAGCTACCTACTAACAAACTAAAGCTAAGAACTCTTTCTAGGCATTTTTCAAATAATTTTAAATGGAGCAAAGATTAAAAAAATACCATCTGCTTTCAGATAATTCCAAATAGAAATAGAAGTGAAATTTATCTAACAACTGAAATTATTTATATAGCACTAGTTGCACCTAAATGCTCTTGTAATAAACAAATGAGAGGGAACACGAAGATATGAGACAGTTTTAGCTTGAATTTTGAAACCCTCACACAGGGACCAAGTTAATGAAGAGAATGTATGTACCTGACAAAAGGAAAACTGCACATTTCCAGAACCACATGATAGCTATATAAAGTACTCATAGCCTTACCGGGTAAATCTTACGCATCTTCACTTCAGCGTGACTACATGTATGAGGTTTTGGTATGAGGGTAAGCCTAGGTAAGTATACTTGCAAAGCAAGGCCTTATGTTTACCAAAAAAGCAAACATGCACATGGATTTTCATCCATGAAAATCACAGCACGTCACAAAGGTTTCCCATTTACTATCTCTATTTTACAGTTGTTGGAAAAATTCAGCTTTTGGGCTACAGCACTTTCTTCCACTGCTTGGTACCAGCCAGGAGGGCCCGGCGGTTCTGGGGGCCCTGCATGGTGTGCTCGACGATGGGTAACACATCTTCTACGTTTCACAACAGGGAGCTCAGAACCCACTGCTCCATTTGTTTGTGTCCTCTGCCCACCCTCCAGACAAATGCCAATACAAGTCCTGATTGCAATACCTGAATCCAAAAGGAGAAAGAAATGGGGTAAAAAGTGGGCAGGCAAGAACGATTCCCTTTTAGCAGCAGGGTTCAGAGGGCTTAAACCTGCCATCCGCTCCCGCTGCTGGGGCACACGCGTCCGGTACCCAGCTGTGGCTGCAGCGCTTTGCAGCCTCTCCCTCCCCCACCATTTTTTGTCTGGTTTAAAGAACCTCTCCTCCGCTGTGGATTAAGTTTTTCCCAACTCATAAGCTTGGAAAGAGCTCAGGGTTTTGTGTTTTCTGCAGTGTGGAGGTACCTGGGGAGAAGAGTACTTGCCAGCAGTGACATCTGAATTTGCCAGCAAAACAGTTACCCGCACCCGAGTGAATCTGCAGAGGAAGCGCACAGAGCGATGTCGGCGTTATTTCCATCAAAGTGTTAAGCCTCTTGCTTTCCGACAGTCCAGTTCTAATTTCAAGGTCCGCTTAATTCCACATCAAATAATTACAGCTATACCCAGAAGCACCTTGTCTCCAGAGTTAAGCATATGGCGAAGGACTGAGACCTACTGGTGTCCATTATGGAAGCAGCACGGATGCCAAGCCGATTAAAAATGCTCAGGCTCCCTTCACAACATGCCCGGTGACTGACAGCTTCGCGATTTGGCCAGTCACTGTGGCTGCCAAAAAAGCCTCTGTTGCACGGAGGCCCACATGGCACTCTGAGCAAACCGTTCCGTTCCCGGTATTAAATTCCCATACTGACCCGAGCAGTTTGCTGGGAGCTCAGCAGGAGCGCACCATCCAATTTACAGCTCCATCCTCCAGAGCCCTCAGTGCCAGCCTCTGGCAGAGACGAATGATGGTCAAACCCCTCCAGCTCATAAATTATGCAAAGGCAATAAATGCACTCAGCAAACAGCTCCTAACGTTTGCCCAGCCTGGCTCCAGATACACTCTGCAAAATGCCAGGAGTCCTGCACACACCAGGCATCTATTTCACTCATAAAGGGGTTTTGTTGGTGGGGCGCGAGGGAAGGAGACGCCGGCCAGCAGTGCTGTCCTGTTCCAACTGCAGAATTTGATGGACAAGCTGCATGAAAAAAAAGAGGAGGGACAAGAGGAAAGGGCCTTCTGCACTGCACTGGGACGATGTTTACCTGCGGTTCGTGTACGTGTGTCTGTGTGCAGGCACACGCACTGCACCGGCGTGTTTCGCACAGCCACGCCAAGCTGAATTTTCCCTGAGGATTAAATACGTGGATTGCCTTTGGTCCACGGGAAGAATCAGACAATTCTTGTGCAGGGGTAACTCCAAAAAGACTTGCAGAAGAGAGGAAGAGGTTTGCTGCTCAGGCTGGAAAGTGAATTGGAGCTACTGTACGCTCTGCCCATGCCTGAGACTGCTTCGCCGTTCAGGCACCCCGAGCACGGCACTTCACGCACTCCCTGGCGGCCCTCGCACCGATGTGCTCATCTACATTTTTGGATGCATTTTCTCCCCAGAGGTACTAAAGCACAAGGTGTTTCCATCTTCTGCACTTCTGGAGAACAGGGCTTGGAAACCAAAGCTGACAACCATAAGTTGATTATTCAGAATTACTGGTCAATTTGAAGACTTGAGTCTGCATTGCTTGCTCAATTCCTCAATTCCTCTAGCATTTCTTTACCTCCCAGGGCCACAGAAAAAAAGTAAAAGTATTTAAACGCTTTGTGGTTTTCAGAGCACCAGACAGTTTTGGAACTGAAGCGATGCAAATGCTTTGTGCTGGTCTTCTGCTTCGTGCTGAGTTTCAGTATTTTGTGCCTGTTACAACAAGGTAACTTGTCAGTGTTCTCCCACCTCTTGTTTCAGGAAACCATAGCTCTGTGCACACGCTGCATCGGAATATTCTGCAAATAACCAGGAATCCAAAATATCATTCAGAGACAGCATGACCTGGTCTTTGGATAACTGCCACTAGCTTCACTGTGACAGATCAGGACAAGGAGGCTGCAGACGCATCTTACACCTGAACAAACAGAGGCTTCTTTCTCCGATTCTTGGGCCCAAGGCACTTGCTGTCTCCACAGTGACCACAAGTCGTGACCAATTGCAGTCGCTCGGGGCCAGGCCTGAGCAGAGCCCAGAGCTGAAGTTCCCAAAGCTGGCCTTCATTAGCAAAACCCCACCCAAGCAACCAGCCTGTAGCTCTGATTTAGGCACTGAAACGAAAGCCAGATCAGCAAAACTGCTGAGCATCCACAGCTCCAGGTCTTCAAATGAGCGTGGTTGCACAGTGCTGTGAGATCTTTTCAAAGCACAGCCCGACAGGCCACTCAGACGAAAGAGCCTTCGAAATGGCTACCTGCTGCTATTGAAGGTCTTGTGCTGGGCAGCAGGGACTCTAACCGCTTTCCCAAAGGAACTACAGCACTGCAAACCAAACCCAGAGCAAAGGACATGTCAAGCTTGCTCAAAACTAGCTCCACAGATACAATTGGCAGAGGACACATGGAAACTTTAAGGTTGCTCCTAATTTCTATATCATTAGGGGCAATAGTGAAACCAGTCTGAGAACAACTTGCTCCAAGTGGTCACTGTTACCACTCCAACTGTTCCAACACTTTTAATAACTAAAGTGTGTAGGCTACCCACCACCACGTCACTTGACACACATGTGCCAAGTGTTCAAGCTTCATCTTTGCAGTGTTTCTGCAACTCTGTGCTCATGAAGAGCTAATCAGAATCAGCAACCTATAAACTTGCAGTTTCATACCTATGGCTGCAGTCAAACTTCAAATAGCTGTTCCTAAAACCAGCCCCAGGTGATGAGGGCACATACAAACCTGTAAGGTCTTGGTACCAGCAAAAAAGAACGTGCTTGCTTCTGCCCCAGCTTTAACCTTCTAAATTACTGCTGTCAGCCTGGGAGCCGAAAGCACAAGATTTGCATTCCCTGCAACATGGAGCATGCACACATGTAACTGCAGCGGGAAGTGGAAAAAGAACTTTCCAATTCCCATTTTAGGTTCAAGTGCTGCTGTGTTTTGTCGAAGGAATGGAAAACCGAGGACTGGGCTAGAGATTAGTCGCACCTCCCAAATCCCCTGCCCAGTTGGAGAGAGCGCAGGTTAAAATGCACAGCACACCTCCCACAGCACCCGCAGAATGAGACTGCTCCCAATGCCACATTTCAAAAATCAGACACCCTGCGAGGTTACAGCTACAATCTGAGCCCATTTCAATAGCTTGCGAGAGTCTGGGCCAAATCACGCTGAGTAAAGGTCTGTGCCACCTCACCAGCTCATTCAGGCTGAAGTAACGCTACGGATTTCTCTGTATCTTGCTGATTGAACACATTCTTGTGCAAAAAGTGGCAATCATTGAATATATCATGTACAATGACATTGAGGAGGGCATTGTTCTCTATTCTGCTCAATGGACTTTGCTGGAACAGCTATTTCATATCTTGGCTCCATTTATCATTGCCACCAAAGGAGTCAGTGCTGCTGAAACGCCAGCGCTGAACAAAGTGATTCTACTCATCTGTCTGCTGAAAAGAAATCTGAAGAAAATGAGGGAAAACCCAGACCTCAGCCATGTTCGCACTGACATTTACAATATTCTTGTCCATCTATCCACCAATGACAAACTGACAGCCCTGGAAAGGGCAAAGATGATATTTTAGCTATACAATTAGACCTTTGCTTCCAAGAAAAAAGGAGAAAAAAACATCTCCTAGATGAAAGGAGACACAGGCAGGGAATAAATGGGCAATTTTCTAATTGATGAAATGGAGACAGGCAGAGTCACAAAGAAACTAAGAGCAAGAATTTCACTTTTTTCTTTCCCATCTCTGACTTTGCCTGCAAGAAGCATTCAGCATGGAGCTCCTTGCCAAGGAATCTTCTATATAGCATCTCGTAAATTGGTTAACATCACAGTCTGCTTAGCAATTCTGCACCATTATCCACAGCGGTTCACTGTAAGGAATGGCTCTGAAACAGAGATGGTCTAAGAAGTTTAAGGTCTGCTTTCTCAAAAGCTAAAATTACGGATTATTCACAGAAAAGTCCCATTTTACACAAATTACCTTAGTCTGGACAAAAGATTGCAATGTTGACCTCTAATCTGAATTCCATTTTATCCAAACTACTTCACTTCAGATGAAATGTATCAGTCTTGGACATTTAAAGTTGTCTTGGCCCCTTACAGGAAAAATATTCAGAACTTAGAACCACTTTCAGTTTTAACTTTTTTTAAATCCTCACTCCCAGGACTTTTATGATTGTTTTATATAGCAAAATGACAAAATTAACGTCTCCTGCGAGCTCTGCCATCAACAAAATGATGGTTTGATAAGAAAGAATTATATTTTGAACATTAAAATGAAAACATTGGATTACATTACTATCCATGACAAAGATGATCCACCTTATACAGGATGTGTATATATCCCTGGCAACTGGTGGGTGGTATACATACTTCTGGTAGATCACAGTGAGCTGCTTTGTAAAGCAAAGGGGGATTTCACCGCAGAAAGACAGCTAACCATCAGTCCTGTTTTGAGGCTTGAGTCTGTTGTGTCAACCCCTGTATTCCCAGGGATGTTGCCTGAAGGGGAAGGCTAGCAGCTATGCGGGAAGCGGAGAGCGCGGGAGGCTGCCTGCGCATGGCTGGGGAGGCAGTGGGGCCGCAGGAGCGCAGAGCCTGCCTGAGGGCTGCCAGGGACAGAGCTGCAGCCCGCTGTGCTGGCTGCCTGCCCGGGGCTCGGTGTCACCCGGGGGAAACGCAGCACCGGCATCCTCAGCCACCTCCAGGCACAGCCCCAGAGGAGGATGAAGAGAAAACAGCCCTATAAGAAACACATTTTCCTTTGCTGCCTGGAAACGGAGCTGCGACTGGTAAGTTATTGCCGTTCTTGGAAAAGTCCAACTTCTTTCCCCCAGTTATCACTCCCGATGGCTTCCTTATGGTGCCGTTGCTCAATGATCCCACAAGTGCTCAAGGCCCAATCCAGCCATCCCCAAAGCATAGGACGATGCTCCCACCGATGTCAGCAGAAGATTATATGGGCTTTCCAGAGGTACCATTAGAAAGCTAACGATGCCACGAGTTACTCAGCTCAGCATCTCCAGAAAGTGCCTGCCGCAAGTCAGGCATTCAAATTCCTCTAGACTAACTGGGCACCAAGCAGCTGTTGGCCACATACACAACCGAACCTTCATTTTAGGAAGTTGTTCTCATTTGCAAAAGAAGGATGAACTCTCTGCCCCAGTTCCTCAATACTCTGTATGAAAAAATGACCGCAGGCCTTTGGTTCCTGGGCTCGAAACGTACCTTTGGTGCCTCCCTAACTGCCTTTCTGGCTGTAGACACCTGGCAGTATGTAATGCTATTTATAACATCCTCTCAACTAACGGTGACAATCTGCAGCGTGCAACATCATATTCAGCATCCTCTCAACTGATGAGTACTTTGTCAGGGTTCAAAAAATAAATAGTAGTAAATAACAATACAATGTGCTTTTATAGTGGTGGACTGAGTCAATAGCAAAGACTTAAACCAATCAGTGCTTAATGAAGTCAGTGCCTAATAGTGCATTAGCCAGTGTATCTGTGTAAGAGAAGATCCCTATTTGTCGTAACTCCTGGTCTTAGCTCAACAGTTCAGTTTGGAATTCGAGTATTCCAGGTACTTACAGGCTAACGAAATCAAAATATCCTGATGGACAAGAAGCAAAGCATGTTACGGGTTAAAATAATACAAGAATCTATTTTTTCCACTGTGTTGTGATCCATAAAAATCACCCTGAGCCTTTCCTCTTTCTTCTCTGCCTGTGAAGCCAATTGCTTTGATTGCAGTGATATGAGCTCGCTGAAATGACTTGCCCTTGCTTGTGAAGCAAATGGAACATGCTAATAGAACTTATCGCATTACCCGATGCAAAAGTGCCATAGCTCATTACTTTAAGATAAAAGGATATCATTGCAGACGGGAAGCAGAATTGACTTTCTGAGGCCCGACTTGATGATGATTTAATCAACTGCTCTCTTTCACTTCTCATCTCTGCGCCTGTCGGTTTCACAGGTGCTGTTAAATGAGACACTCAGAAAGTGAGCGGAGGGAAAGAAATTGCTGTCATTACTTTTCAAGAAAGGAGGTATGCAAATTTTCGACAGAAAGATTGCGTTCATAATGGGCCTGGTAAAATACAAGGATCATGCTTGACAGGTGAGGGCAAGTCATTTGTACGCCCTTAAAGTGAAGCAACCATCCTCATTTAGAAACTGTGTTCGATAAGAGAAGCTACAAATGAAAACCACGCAACGGCTAAGATGCAGCCAGCAAACCTTTGAAGACTTTGCTAGTGCAGATCTGCCTTCAGCAGGTGCCTGGCGTGCCTTCACACATGTCTATTCCCAGCTGCCAGATGGCCAAATTTTGACCTCAGTATCTCACTGAGAGCTTCTCTTAAATGTTTTTTTTACTGTTAGCTTTATATTCACAGTCTGGGGTCTGAGAGTTTCTTCCTTTCTTCATCACTGCCAGAAAGAGAAATCACAAGACAAAAAACTACGTGAGGGTTGAGTTAACTTTGAAAACAGAGTCAATAGGTTGGAGGCAACAGCTTGTTTTCTTCTGCATGTAATGGAGTATTACAGATATTGGAAGGTCCAGAGCTTACGGTTCATACAGCCAAGTAAAATGTAAAAAGAATAATCCACAGAGAGGGTTGTGACAGGAAGCAAAGACGATGAAAAGATTTTTCTCCAGGGCCCCAAAGGAACCTGGGGTTCTGTGTGATTGCAACGTAAGAGGTAAGGAAGCGAGTAACGGAATGTTCTATTGACCTGCTGCAAAAGTTCTGATGTTCCAGAATTAGAAGTTAAAAAAGCACAATAATTGAGATGATGAATTATGTACAGGCTAAAACCACTCTATAGATCTTGGATGGCCATTGAGCCGTTTGGATCATTTCAAATGGGAAAATAAGAACTACCAAGCTTTTACTGGTGTCAATCAGGTTTTCAATCAGAGATTGATAGTCACCCACAGCAAACAGGTTCCTTGGGGCTCCAGTGTATGAGATGGATACAGTAGTTTGTCATACAAACATTGACATTTTGTCTCAGATAACAGCATAGGACTTAAACAGAATTAATGTCATGAATATTTAGAATTTAGAATTTAACAAGAAACAGCGAGGAAATACTGCCACAAAGGAAGCTTGATACAACGGAAAAGGATTCAAATGAGAACAGCCACTGCATTAATTCCACAGATGGGTGCATTTTAGGAATTTAAACTATTCTTTCTCAAGATACACAGCTCATTTGGCTCAAATGCTCCTACGTTTATTTATGAAATGCAACTATCAGTCAGCTTATTTGGCCTTTTCCCTGTGTGTCAGGTTCTTAACCCTCTCCATCTACCTAACTGGTAGTGACCCAGTAATACTCTTTGGATCTCACTCATCTCTCACCAAAAACGCTTCATTGTAGGTTGAAAAGCAAGGTGATGGAGGAAAGACAGCTTTGGGCTAGGACTCTGAAGATCTACCTCTCCCACCGGCTATCAGTCTCACCTCAGGCAAGTCACCGAGTCTCTTCTTCTGTCAACCCTCTACTTTTCATCTGTTTGGGCTATTAAATGGTTTGCTCCTTAGGATTTGGTTACTTTTCACTATACATGTTTATAAAGCGTGCAGGACAATAGGGCATTTTTCTTAGAGAATTTTGGTCTTAGTAAATAGAAGAAGTAAAGAAGACCACAATGACAATAAAAGCATGAAGTCTTGGATCAGGCCCTAGGCACATCATGCGTATTTTCAGTATAGATCTCATCTTTCACCAACTAAACGGCATGACCTATAGCAAATTATATAATTTCAACTGAAAATTATTTTTATTTTAAATTACAGAAGTGCACACAAAGAAGCAGCAATACAAGATCGATAACATTGCACAGGGCTGCAGCAACCCTGAGCACAAAATGGCTACCAAAACACACATGAAGAGAGATTCAGTTGATCTATAAGATAAAATAGTTGTAGAAATAATATCTGAAACAAAAAACAAAGAACAAAAAGCCATTTCTTCTCTTTTTTCCCAAACAAGAACTCTTTAGCTTTTGAGCTCTGTATCTTTATATTAGGCCCAGCAATTTAAACTGAATTGTATAAATAATAATAACAATAATGCCCCAAAACAACCCAAAGCAATCCATCCTTAGGGATAAGACCTTAACAGCTGAGGTATAAACCTCTGAACATTGGATTTTAATGGATACTAAAAAATTCTTTAACTAAGCCCTATAAATATAACCTAAAACAAAATTAGTTGTGTTGTAAGCTGTTTGCAAACTCCCGTAAATGTTCCTCATTGTCATAATCCCAGAAAAATAACTCAGACTGTGTACTCAGCCTTGTAAACTGGCTTCTGTGCTGTGCATTCATTCTCTTTTCCACTTTTTGTTTTATAATTCATCACTCACACAGTTGTTATATATTATTATTATTATTTATTGCTGCCTTTATCATATTTGTACAATTTATAAATTGTCTGTGCTAGACCTGATGGAAGAGAAGGATTATTCTAAATCTAGAGCAAGTAAATATAAATTGTAACGACAATGGTACGCTTTGGCCTGCCCGCCTCAGATGTCCTGTTTTGACACACGCGATGCTGTAATTTGGAACCTGTAATGTCTTATTAGGAAATGAATAGGGTTGGGGTTTTTTTTCCCCCAGAATGCTGCAATTATAATAATTGAATTTAAAACAGGAGTTGCATTTCTCTGTTTGGAGGTAAGCATAATTGTATATCCCTGATTTATCAGCTGGACTCAAGTGCTAGTTATTCATGGAGTGGTGGAGACCAAGTAAGAATGCTCATCGTCGGGGGGACGCTACCCAACAGAGCACCCACCGTGGGGGCTCCCCCTTCCCTGCTTAGCAGAATGGGTCCCTCTGCATGTCCCACAGGCTACTCCAAATTGGCTCCCTAGGCTGGGCTCCTCCGCTCACTTTTCCCAAGGACCTCCTGTCCCCAGCCCTAATCCCGGCTGTGCCTCCTCTGTTCTGAGGAAAAGCTCTGACTCCGACATGGCCTTCTGCAGCAGTGCAGTGTGAAAAACCTGGGACTCACAGTGCTCAGCTACATGGTTATACCTACAGCAGAAAGACGGGGGCTTCAGACGAGACCCAAACCTCTGGTGTAGGAGCCTCAGTTTACCACCAATGTGCTGCTAGCAGGGGTACAAGAGAGATGGTTTTGGATTTCATTTTTTTCCACTGCTGCATTAACCTACCACCAGAGCAAGGTGATAAAAACTCCTGTATCATAAGTGGTATCACAGACTCCATGACTGTTATCAGCAGTGGCAAATTACCTGGCACAGCCGTGGTAAGGTATTGCTGTGAATAGCTGGCTTTTAGCACAGTGTTCCGAGAAATTATCCTTGTCCAGGCGAGTCTTGGAAAATGCACGAGTTTTGCCAGCAACAACTGCGTTTAAGCAGGGCTGTAGCTAACACAGCGCCGAGCGCCGCTAAGACTGCCTGTATGCCCCTTTTCCAGCTGCAACGGTATGGAGACTTCACACTGTTAGAAATGACCTCTTCCAAAGGGGAACCCCACGGAAGGGCCAGGAGATATTCTGAACATCAAACACAGGACTTCCCATTAAACCTTTCGTCGAGAAGGGAGATACTGAAATAGAAGGGGGTTCATCACGCAAAACAAGTCTGTCTGGGAATATGAGGAGCCGTAGGAGGCCTAGAAGGAGAGCAGCTTCACGTCTCTCCTCTTTGTGGTCACCACCATCCCATGGGCAAAAGCCCACACAGGGGTTCTGTCTGCACGACCCCAGCAAACCACTGCACCTTGTACAGCATGCACGAAGGAATTTTAAACTGTTCAGCCTGTGATGTACGGTTTTGAGACAGATTAGGCAGAGCATGGAAATTTACTCCTTTCTCCAGAGATGCTCTTTATGAATACAAAGCCCTGGAATTTCACACGGGACTCCTGAGAGAGGCAGAGGCCTCCTCTGTTTTATAGACTGTAGACGCCAAACGATTGGAAGTTCGATTCTCATCTCTTTTGAAAATTTAGTAATAGGAAGGCTCTGAGATTTCAAAAACACTCGCTCCACAAAAACCTCTGTAGGCTTTATCTTCAGTCTAAAAAGCAAGTGAATAACAAGATGCAATGGGTAAAAGCCAGATAAATTTAGACTGCTGCATATTTTTAAAATGGGGAATAATTTCTTATTACTCAAAAACAGGGCAGATTTTCCCTAACTGAAAAAATTTAATGAAAAATTAAAACCTTGCCTAAATTTTGTGCCCTTGTTCAGTCAGAATTATGTACTCTAGGCAGTACAACTAATTAGTGGAGATGATGTGGTCTGTGCTATACAAGAGGTCACAGCAGATCATACCCTCATTGCCTTAAATTATGTGAATTTATAAACTCCTAAACATCCACCTCTTTCCACTCTTTACTTCCACGGCTAGCTCATTAATGCTTTGGACCTCCTATCATCCAGCAATTCAGGTCAGCTCCATCCAGTGTGAACATCCCCTTCCGTGCTGTGACAGTTCTGCAGGGCTGGGGACAACCACTGAACTTCTTCCCAAGCCAGGAGGGTTTCCCATCTCCCAGGAACAGAGGGTCCT